>NW_013668145.1:109837-113282 GCF_000517525.1 Limulus polyphemus
ATGAATACCATAGTGGACGTTTTCAATACAGTGATATACTTGTAAATTCTGTGATCTCACGATAAAAGGTATGGTCTACAAGAAGAGACCTATCCTTTTACGTGCAATCAGTTTATAAAGAGCACTTATATATACTCGCATAAAAAAAAAAAACATGTCAGATATCCACCAGCATGATTAGATTTATCTCCAGAGGCTGCCGGGCAAAGACCATGCTTATTGTAATTAAGTTAGTATTATTCCTACAGTATAACATAATAAAGGCCCGGTATGGCCAGGTGGTTAGGGAGCTCGACTCGCAATATGCTGGTCGCGGATTCGAATCCCCGTCCCACCAAACATGCTCGCCCTTTCATCCGTGGGGGCGTTATAATGCGACGGTCAATCCCACTATTCGCTGGTAAAAGAGTAGCCCAAGAGTTGGCGGTGGGTGGTGATGACTAGCTGCCTTCCCTCTAGTCTTACATTGCTAAATTAGGGACGGTTAGCGCAGATAGCCCTCGTGTAGCTTTGCGCGAAATTAAAAAACAAACAAACAATAACATAATAATAGAGCTTTAGTTTTTACACATTACATTTCAACAAAATTGTTATAAGATTTACGAAAACTAGTAGAGCTGATTGTAGTAACAGAAATATGATAAAGTCCTAACATGTTATCACATGGTTCTTCCTTAAGTTACAGTCATAAAAATCTTATGTTTTATATTAAGGAGCCAACAGTGTCTAGTAGGGAAGAGAGAGAATGTTTACCTTCTCTTGAAATAGTTTTGTAATCATTGATAAAATCGTTCTTTTGATGTCCAATAGGTGTTCTAAGTGGAATCTCTTGCTGCTGCAATGTCTATATTTTTTAGCAAATAGAAAACAAATCAGGGACCTGTGATTTACAGCAGCCTCGAGGTCTCATGCTGAGACCATCTGCATACACAGCCAGGGGTCTGTAAAATGTAGACTGGCTATCTGATAGTAGGTGACGTAGTTTCCCTTTTATATTATACAGAGTCGCCTTAAGTTCAGTTTACACTAAACATAGGACGATTTGCTTGAGTTATGGAAACACACAGCAATAAGACTGATAATATTTCTTTGCAAGTTTTTCTTTACCGATCCCTTACTACGGGTTTCCAACGAGTAGAAATGGAGCAACATTTGGGCTGCACTTTGAGATGCACGCAGTTGCTAATGAGACCTTTCACATAGTACCAGAGCTCGTTGGGTTAGCTGGAAATGCAACACCTAGAGTTAAATACCTTAACAAATGATGTAACGTTAATAACCGATATAATATTTTGACCAAAACTTTGATATAACCTATGTAGCTTGCCTACTTTACATTAGGTTGTGCTCCTCTCTTATATCAGTTCCAGTACGTCTGAATCTAACGTATTTAGCTTACTTGCTCTACAATAGGTTTCCTCAGCTTCTACCAGTTCCAAAGTAAGATCCAAAGAATCACGTTAATATACTTACTAAGTTTACCAAATATACAATGAGTTTCAAATCCGAAACTGTATATCCAAATTTGGAACTTACAAATATTATAATCAGCTTAGACCACCAGGATCAGATCTAGAGAGATTATTCAAATAAAATACAAAACTTTTCATTCAGATCCCAAGCATGCGAGAAACAAAAACGGTGCTCCCCGTGGCTCAGCGATACATCTGAAGGCTTACAGTGCTAAAAACCAGGTTTTGATTCCCGTGGTTGGCACAGCACAGAAAGTCCGTGTTTAAAAACACACAAAGAAAACAAAAAGAACAGTTTCTATTCTCCAAAGTGTTTAGTCTGCCAATCTAATCAGAATAAAGTTTACATACACTATGAAGGATTTAATTCACCATTCCTACCGTGTGCATATGCTTCATTATATCAAAATACGAAGATTATATATTTTATTAAGTGTTTAGCCTACCGAATTTTTCTCGTACCCAGACATAAGAAGCTAACTTAAACTTTAATGAATTTTTTCTAGAAGTTATGTTCGGCGCTGAAAATGAACAAAATTTGAGCTTTCTCAGCTTATAAAGATTTAATTAACCAATCTTCTTAGGGTCCAAAGTAGAGATGAAAGTATAAGAATAAGGAACTTTCCTACAATATAAAGGAATTACATCAATAGCTCTAAGAATACACACCATTAGATCAGAATATTACATTTACCACTTTTTTATTGACTTTAACTCTCCAGTTCGATCACGTGAAAATTCAGTGCCAAATGTTGTTCATCAAGTAACATATGCAAAATACCGAACAGTAACTGACATGTGTAAAAATACGGAAGCTTTATATGTTACTTTTTATGTAGTTTACATTATCTTGTGATAATACATGTTCATTTGATACAGAAGACATCGAAAATATTTTAGTACAATGTCTTACCACACAAACTTGCTTGAACTAAGCCCCGATATAATAATTATATTGTTTATATAGTTATCTAGCTCTCTATGTGTGGATAAAAGCCCCCGGGAGTAACATAAAGAGTCAGATCTAAAAGACTAACTTCCATGTAACTTCCCTAAGTGCCTTAAGGATAATGCCAAGTTCAGTGATAATCGTCCCAGAAGTTTGACACACACACACTTTTCTTGAATAATGGTTGATCAGATATAATAAGTAACACTAGTGATATACCATAAAACATACCTATTTTACGTGTTTGTTTATTTTATATATACTTTTTGTCAATTTAAAGAGTTATTACTGTTCCTAAGCACAACGCTATACAATGGGCTATCTGTTCTCTGCCCACCAAGGGTACAATTTAAAGAGAAAAAATGTTAAACGTGAAATAAAATGAGAAAGTAGAGGGTTTAGACCTGTATATATATTAAGTCAAAATTTCAAAATGATAGCTTGCTTTTTAAGGTAAGAAGATGTTTTCTTATTGAAAACGGTAATAAAGTGTGGTTTAGATATATAAAATAAACATTGTGTATCACAAGAAACGTGGTGAGTTCTGTTGACTTTGGTTGTAGCCCCTCTCACCAAACCAGCTATGGGCGGATAATAAGAAATACTAATCTAAACAGCTTTATACTGTGGGATTTTTATTTATAAACCTATTGTTGAATTCTTATATTAAGAAATATTGAGTTGACGTTGTAAATTTGGTGAGTTCTGTAGACTTTGGTTGTAGCCCCTCTCACCAAACCAGCTATGGGCGGATAATAAGAAATACTAATCTAAACAGCTTTATACTGTGGGATTTTTATTTATAAACCTATTGTTGAATTCTTATATTAAGAAATATTGAGTTGACGTTATAAATTACAAAGGCCTGCGAATTTAAACTTCATAAAAGTTGTTTAGGTTTTAATGACGTGTTTTCCATAATTCAGCTACGCAGATTTCGAAAGCAATATTCAATTTTTTTCTATCACGTAAGGATTTTTTACAAATCGGGAAGAAAAACTCTCACTTAGATCAAATTTACAAT
>NW_013668145.1:113612-114295 GCF_000517525.1 Limulus polyphemus
GAAAAAATAATGTCAAAGTACACGCACAAACAAATGCTATCCAGAAATGACACGTCATGCGGCCTGTTAACCGTTCATATACCAGCGGTGGGTTTCTCTTGGGTTTTAGAACGATCGATAAGACTCTCAAGTCGCGATTGGTCTAGAGAAATCCATAGCCAGTGGTTGTCAACATTTTAAGCATAACAAAATGTGACCCGATTTCACTGAAAATTATTTTCTTATGTAAAAGTACATATGCCGTTTTGTAAAAAATCTGTACGTGATGGAGAAAAATTATATCATTTTCGGATTCAGCATATAGGAATTACTGTAGAACATGTAAAAATTTCAAGACAATAAAACCATCGCAGGCTTGTGTTATTAATTGACTCCTTAATTGGTATGTAATTAGCCAAAGCTACAATATACAGCATAGGCTTGGTGATCTTATTGGTGTGGTACTAGTCAATGAACATTTCAAAAACAAAACGATATGTTACTCAACCTTATTTGTAGATATGCACTATAATATTCGTTATACATATAGCATAGATGTTTAGTTAAAAGAGTGGACTCTTTGTTTCATTTAACTTTACAAATAATTTGAGCCAGGTGGTTAAGGCACTCGACTCGCAATCTGAGGGTCGCTGGTTCGAATCCTCGTCACACCAAACATGCTCCCCCTTTTAGCCGTGGGGGTG
>NW_013668145.1:114873-117027 GCF_000517525.1 Limulus polyphemus
ACGGCTAGCGCAGATAGCCCTCGTGTAGCTTTGCGCGAAATTCAAAAACAAACAAACAAATAATTTGGATTAAATTTACCAACACTTTGTACTGACCTGTGTTTTCAAAAGAAGATTTCAAACGTTTATCACGGAAGCTATAAAATAATGGCATTTATCGAGTTCGAGCTTTTCGTCTCACTAAAATTCTATAACGATCTCAGACGTATAAATATAATTAAGGATAAAGGTCCTTGAATTATGTCTTGACAAAGTATTTCACTAGGCTATGAGAGACCCATAAACATCGAACAAGTTCCAGAATAGAAGTATCATAGTTCTTGAAAAGTATTGTATGAAATATCGAAGTTATTTCACGCCGAAGGATCCCACGAAACTCGTGTTTTTTAACATTATAACAAAATCTACATAGTCGGGGCTTTCACATCTTATCGAATGTCGTTTTTCCTTTTTGAAAGGATATAAATCTTGTTGTTATATCATTGATATGTTCAAGTATATAGAGAGTATATTTTGTACGTATGCGCAATAAAATACAATTTCAGACTTTTATGTTAAGCCCTTTGAATAAATAGTTAATCTTATTGAATTTTCGGAAGGAAAGCTTTTACTATGTTAAATAATGTTATTTCATGTTGTATATCACGTGGAATGTCTGTAGTGCGCTTCGAATGGAAGCAACGAAATATCACAGTATCGATTTCATTAGGAGTATTAGAGTGATTGGAATATCTATATAAATATGATAGTACTGTCTGTTGTATGTCCATGTACCTACTTTGCAGGGTGTGGACTGATCTGCACAAAAATTGGTGTGGAGGTTCATTAGGTCCGTGCGGAAATACATACAAATTTCCAGTTTTGCTTTTTGCGGTTTTTATTGGCGTTTCTTACCATTACTTCGCCCACTGTATATGGATCTTCACCGAATTTGGAAGTTCAATGGGTACATGGGGAGAAGAATACAAAATTTCAGTTTTGCATTTTGTGTTTTGCAGTTTTTATAAACGTCTTTGGGTTTTTTTACCATTACTTCACCCTCTGTTGATGGATCTTCACCAAATTTGACATGAAGGTTTGTTGGGTGCATGCGGAGATACATGCAAATTTGCGGTTTCACATTTGTGTTTTGCAGTTTTTATGGACGTTTTTTTTTACAATTACATATAATAAACCTTTCATTAATCATGAATTTATATACCTTCCGTCCAGAGGACGGGTACTCCAGCTAGTATTAAACACTCTTTAAATATGAACGTTATATCGTAACTCTACTTACTGTTTCAACTAGACGAGAAAAATAAAAGTTCGATAAAGACTTGCCGTGATGTTGAAGAATAAACGTTTTCTTCAGAAGTTATTGCTTTAAATTTACTGTACGCCAGGGTAACGTTTTAACTATGTAACCCCGACACATCCTAACAGAATGAATATACGTGTAACGTGATGCTTCCATAGTTAATAGCAGCTCAGATTGAAACATTCCACGTAGACTCTGAAAACGATTAAACGAGATCAAGTGATCTGATTGTATGAAACTGATTTTTTATCAGTCTGTAAACTGGTAACCACCGTGAAGTAGTTTCTAATCTTTTTCTGCTAACGAGCTTTTGTCGCTTGAACTCTTGGGCATTAACAAAACCGTTTTGAGTTGACATCAAAATTAATGGGTAGTTTGTTTTTTGTTTGTTTTTTTTATCAGCGACTCGAGGTACGTCACCGATAATTAATCAAATGATAAAGGGATAAAATGAATTGAAAAAAGTCTGGCAACTTTCTATTAATTAAAAACGTCAGCAACATAATAGTGTTAAAATATTTTTTCTTTCGTTAAACAAAGCTCTTACCACCACGTTTATGAGATGAAGCGAGCTATCTTTTCCTTTCAATTAACTTTGGTAAATCACACAAACTTATTTCAGTTTCCAAATTTTCTAGTTGGAAAAAAAATACGATTTTGTACACATTTCCAACAAAGGATACTGAAGACTGGTTAAAAAAATAACAAATTATGATTTGTAAGACATATCACAAAGTATATATTATTATTTTCTTTTTAGCCGCGGCATAAGGGCTCCGGGTTCGAATCCCCGTCACACCAAACATGCTCGCCCTTTTAGCCGTGGGGGCGTTATAATGTGACGGTCAATCCCA
>NW_013668145.1:117304-121236 GCF_000517525.1 Limulus polyphemus
TAGTGTTACACTGCTAAATTAGGGACGACTAGCGCAGATAGCCCTCGCGTAGCTTTGCGTGAAATTCAAAACAAACAAACAAGCATAAGGGCTCATAGAACGGCTCTGAGTTTTGGTGTGTTTTTTTTTTCAAGTACAAACTCTTAGCTCAAAACTCTATCATCTCTTGACCAATTTGAGATCTAATTACAGTTTTGGAATCAGGACAGTTGATATCAGTTAAATTATTCTTTTTATAGATGGCTGAATAATTTGTAAGAGAGAGAGAGGCCCCGAACTAGAACATTCCACTTACATGAAGATACATTTAAATACTGGTGTTTTGGTACTCTACAGTATACAGATATTTTTCGTGTTCGTAAAGTCTTTAACTTCAAAGCCTGTTTCTTTATGGGAACTTTAGTATTTATGAATATTTTTTTAGTGGTGTTACCGTTAATGATAGGAATTTTTAATAATGTGTTTGATAATTTCGGTTCTGATCCTGGTACATTGCAAATATACTCATTTTAAGCAATCCTTATTTTTTCTGGCATCATATAGCTCATATTTACACTGGTTGATAAAACATTTCACAGACTTTTAAGTTTTATTTTTAGCAGCGGCATATCGGCTCAAAGAAGGCTCTGAGTTTTTTTGTTTTTTTTCCCAAGTACAAACTTTGAGCTCACAGCTCCGTCTTCTCTTGACCGATTTGAGGTCTAATTACAGTTTTCAACTCAGAAGGTCAAACACTTTCGATTTATATATTTGACAACGCTCAAAGTCTCATAGGTTAATTTACTCAAATTCTGCCTAAAAGAATTTCAATTTGAGGGTAGGCTGGTACAGATCCTGATGAGTAATAAAATCGAAACGGGTATACGCGCGCCCCACGCTTGGTATTGCTGGCGCACAAAAATATAAATTATAAAAAGCAATAAAAGGTCTCATAGATTATTTTACTGTAAAACTGCCTAAAATAATTTCAAGTGCCGCGGCTATTGAGGATTCCCTTTTGTTTTAAACTAAGAAGATAACGTAAAACAAAATAAAAATAAGGCGGTAATTTTGATTCGAGTCTGGAGGTGTTCAAGGTGCTGCTATAACCCTACGGAGGAATGAAAGAAGATTAGAAAGAACAAACAAGACGAATAATGAGTGAAAGGCGCACAATCGTTGGTAATGTAATAAAACAGTAAGCTATGAAGTGTAAAATAAGGGAGCCCAAAGGCATTAGGAACGTGACGGAGAAGAAACAGCTTTAGTTTAGGGTGGAATGAAAAAGAACGACGCAAACTGCCGCTGGGAAACCGACAAAGGACAGTTGAAAGGCAGCAGAGAAGAAAAAATGTAGCTCGTAGAAAACTTTAAAAGAAAATGTCAGAGAAATCAAAGTCAACAAGATGGAAAATTAGCTAGAAGAACTAGTTCCTGTGATATATATAATAAGTATTTAGATATATTTTACGTTGCTTGTTTAAAGTTTTATCAACTAGAGAAAGTTTACTGTACTTACAGATTTTTTCGTATTCTTTGATTACACTAACCAAAACCTGTGCACAGTAGCCTACTTTCCGGCGTACAGAGAGCTATTGACAGTGTATGGCACAAGGATCTTAGGTTTCAATTATCCGTGATTGGAGTACCGCAGAAGATTATCCGCTGGCCTTACAACTTCCTGGATGACAGGAAAGTCGAGGTAAATATTAAAAGCACTTCTTTGAGTAGTTTGTGCCAGAGATAGGTGCCCTTAATCTTTCTATAATATACGTCAATACTCTGCCATTGATTGACAATAATGTATTACATCTCAATTTCCTGACGACGTGGCTATGTGTAGAACTGAACAGATACATTATTAGCTTCGTCCACTCTACAACCCATCTTAAACCTAACAGAAAAATGCTGCAATAAGTGGCGCAAGTATGCTTTTAAACATCTTAAAATAATCCCCTCTTCGGTCGTATATTTATGAAACTATGCCCTAAGCAACCACGCCGGCCAACTTTCACGCGGATCAGGTTTGTCGACTCTTTTAAACAGCGAATATGCAAATATGTCAGGAGTCTAGCCACCAATAATAGACGCGTCTCAGCCAATAGTATACTGCCAATTTACAATGTACATCAAGTAGACTTGTTCTGCATGGCTAATTATAACCAAGTCTAATATAACAAAACTAAATACTACTCAACAATCTATCTCCTGCACTAAAAGCTCCAAAAACAAAGTTTATAAACATTTGTGTTGATATTTCTACGATCCTTCTATAATTTTCAGTTTCTTAGCTCAATAAAAAAATAAAAAAATAACTTCACGTGTGAGTTCAATAACTTTATTAAACAAGCTAAAATACTATTAAACATGCCACCGCTATGAATACCTTCTCAAACTGTAACTAAAGTCACTTAATGCTAGATTTGCACCATGATCTCGATAGAATTTTGTTCACTTTTCTGAACTTTCTGATTGCTATACGGACAGTTGTATATGCCAAACACACGCGATGTTTTAAATGGAGTAAAATTCACTGTATGTTTTTTTTGTTTTTTTTTTATAGACATGATCTACTGAAGGTTGAAAATGTAACTACATACAGACTTTTGTAGTCTAGTTAATATAAACCACCGGTTGCATGATAAAATCGCCACTTAGCCCGAGCACACAGCTCATATCATGGAAGAAGGAAAAGGTTTTTTATGCACCAGACCTTCCTAAGTCGGCCACCAGCATAGACCAGGCACAGTTATGAGTCTCCCACAGAGGAAAATGGGAGCGCGTTCAGCAAAGCATAGCAACTTGAACCCTGGATCTTGCGATACGCAATACTACAGATACAGGACTTACACAATTATCCTGAGGGTAATTCATAAACAAGATAAGTAAATAGGACATAAAAAATTGCTCATTCAACAAACAGTTGTAACAATTTTTTTAGCAAAGCTAGAGTCTGTGTTGCTTCTTGAATACCGTCTGATGGATACATGTAAGTCATGGATACATTTCTTAAAAAAGATATTTCAGGCATGTATCCATCAGACGGTATTCAAGAAACAACACAGACTCTAGCTTTACTAAAAATATATTCTCTTGACAAAACATAAAGGTACATCAGTTAGCAGACACAGCACAACAACGAATAATAAACAGATTATAAGTTCGTGCACGTATATTATCTTTAAAACATGGTAGTCAAAAGTAACATGAGATATACGTTCGGTAAATCTTTATTTAACCTTCATATATTAGCTGCAGGAAATTTGTGTGACCAATAAAATCACTAGTAAACGGTTTTACTGACTTGTATCTTTCTGGAAGAACTAATGATGAGAATTACAGCAGAACGTGTGTGGAGGTTAAAAGAACCACAAATCGTGCTAAGAATTACATCAAAACGTAAATAAGGTTAGGAAATCACAAACCGTGCTTAAAATTACAGAAACAATGGTGTCAAGGTTAAGAATACTACCAACCGTACTTAGAATTACGGGCACACCACATGTGAAAGTCAAGAACACAACAAACCGACCTTAGAATTACAGCAGAACAAATTTGAGCTGTTAGATCACAATAAACCGTGCTGACAAATATAACAGACTAGGTGTGAAGGATTAGAGCACTACAAACAGTGATTAGAATTACAGCAGAATTATCTGAAGGGTAAGAATACTACAAACCATGCTTAGGATTGCAGAACAACCGATGTAAAGGATTAAAGTACTACAAACCTTACTTCGGATTACAGTAGAATGGACGTGAAGGTTAAGAATACTACAAACCATGCTTAGGATTGCAGAACAACCGATGTAAAGGATTAAAGTACTACAAACCTTACTTCGGATTACAGTAGAATGGACGTGAAGGTTAAGAATACTACAAACCATGCTTAGGATTACAGGAGAACAGATGTAAAGGATTAAAGTACTACAAACCTTACTTCGGATTACAGT
>NW_013668145.1:122048-128741 GCF_000517525.1 Limulus polyphemus
GATTCGAACCCGCGACCCTCAGATTGTGAGTTGAGCGCCTTATCCACCTGGCCATGCCGGGCCTCAATTATAAGTGGATATAATGACGAAGTTAAATACTTATTTTATTGTAAGAGCACATGAATACAATAAACTTGAGTCGAATCATTCAGTATGTATTATTAAACGAAGCATTCACTTCGTAATATTAAACGTTTAGCTCTCGTACAAGCTTTCAAATGCATTTTAAAACAAACATGATTGTTAGGTAAGTTTATATATGATCAAACTGTTTATATGATTGATAACGTAGTTGATAGAATAATCAAAACTTGTAATTTTGATTAATAAAAAAAAATTAACGAGTCTGACTTACTTTAGACTCATTTGGAGAATCAACATTGATTGTTCTTCTTTTAATTTGGGATGACAGCCTCGGGTTTAAAAATGGTTCAATCTAAATAACATAACCAGATATTAATACTGCCTTGTTCAGTCCACATTTTGCCTCTATAATTTATTGTTCAGAGTAGTCCAAAAACATGCACACGGTTTGTTTTCATCATGTGTTCCTGTATCATTCTAAGTTTAAGGAGTCTGGACCTAAACAGTTTGATCATATATAAAGTTATCTAACAATCATATAAACAGTTTGATCATATATAAACTTATCTAACAATCTATGATCAAACTGTTTATATGCTGAAGATGTGTAAATCTTGGTGTTCTAGTTGATCAGTCTCTTAAGCTATTTAAGCAATGTGCTGTTGCTAGTGGCAAGGCAAATAGGATTTAAGGTTGCATTACAGAAATAATGAATAGAATTTTAAATTATTATATTTTCATTGTATAAGTCATTAGTTAGGCCACATTTAGAATATTTGTTCAGTCTTGGGCTGCTTACCTGGAATTGTTGGAAATGATTCAGTGCAGGGCTATTTGGATGATAACTGGGATGCAATGATTGTCATACGAGGACAGATTAAGACTCTGAAACTGTTTTCTCTTGACAAAAAGAGTTAGAGGGAATCTGATTGAGGTGTATAAGATTGTTAAGGGAATTGATAGTGTTGATGCATCATCTTTTCATACTTAATGGTGAGAATGGTAAGACTAGCGGACACAAATATACATTTTGGCAGAGTAGGATTCATCTGCAGATAAGACAGCTTTATTTTTCTAACAGGGGTGGATGGCCGTTGTAATGTTTTGCCTTCAGATGTGGTGGATGAAGTTAATTTAAGGTAGTTTATGGGAAGGCTTGATAAATATCTGCATCTAAAGTTTAATTTAGTGGATGGAACAGCCTAGGTAGATTAACAGAGCCTATACTGTCCTTAAATTATACATAATGTATAATATGTAATAACCTTGATAAAAAAAAAAAACTGACATTCACTGAAGTTGAGACGGGAGACTTTTTTGCCTCTAATTTAGTTTCTTAAAGAAACACTTGAAAAATAAAATACGCAACAGATACACAACTATAGGAATATCTAATTATTTAAATCGTGGCTCAGTTGCCCCACTCCCCTCGCAATATATATTTGATAACGTGTCTTTGTTTCGACTTTTAGAAAACGTCGATTTCCACGTGAAATTGGAAACCAAGAAACTGATTCATTTTGGGAGTGCAAGCTCCATCTTCTACTTGGAGAACCCCGTACATCTCAACCCGTCTACCCACACAGTTTACCGTAACTTGATCACGTGGTATACAATCCTCTTACGGTAAAAAAAGAGAACGTCGCCAGCCTACCTTGCAGCATTTCCCCCCACAGTAACTTTACATTGTGTAAAACGTCCTTGTTTGTATTAGTCTTTACCAAGCCAATGGTGAATTGTTTTACCACAACCAAATCATGCCACCTACGTTAAAACCAAAATGAAATTACTAAATACACACACACACACACATATATAAATAAACACACGCAATAAAATGTTTAGTAACTTAGCTTATGATTGTACTAATACTTAAAAATATCGTTAATAATGAAAGTATCCAACCCATGAATAAATGCTTTATAATCAGTACAGTATTCAGTTTTCAATTTGTAACATTATATACTTGTAGTCAGATTGTGTTATATGCCTCACTAACTTCTAGGTTTTCTTTTAGTTTTTATATAAATAATTAATTATCTTTTGCCCATAAGTTACTAATGATTGTTTAAAACGTGATACTGACTGGTCATATAAATAAGACGAAAGGGGGTATGTATCAGTTCAAGTGTTCATAGCAACCCGCATACTAACCTTTCTTTCGTAAGCACCTAAAAAACAACTTTGATATATTATAAGTCTGTCTAAATCCCTTGGTGAGACAGCGAGAAGCTTACAGACTTACAACGCTAAAATCCAGCGTTCGATTTCCTGTGGTGGACATAGCAGATAGCCCACTGTGGCTTTGCTGTAAAACAATTAAATATCCTAACCAAAGCTGTGATTAGCAAAATACAAGGATAATTTAAGGTAAATATAGATTTATATTCTTTATTTTGTTTAATTAAATGTATTCAACTAACGTTTAATTTACTTGGTTGCTCTAACTTGCCATCAATTTTTTTTATTTATGTCATCGATTTTTGTATGAGTGTGTTGCCAAAGTTTACTTCAAAGTTACTGTTGTTACTTTTTGTGTCTTTCGTTTCTGGGTTTTAAAGATATGACAGTGACAAGGAGATAAAGTAGAACAGAAACAGTAAACAGCATGCGCCACAACGTCAGTTGAAGTTCACAATCAACGAGCTATAAAGATACATACCATCAGACTTCCATTCGTAAACGCTGCAATATGATCGCTACATCCTCCTTGTTTGCGAGAACGAATAGAAGAAAGAAGATGGTAAACGAAAACTACAAGAATAATAAGGTATAATCCCTATGAGCAAGGCATAGCTTTTCCTTTAACACGTAACTTACTTTATAATGAAAGTCTCCACGGGACTTCCATAAAGTGATGAACATGTGTATGACCCAAAACAGTGTAGTCACACTTCTTTGTTAACTGATTGTTCTCTCGCCATGCTAATTAAAGCTAAATGCTATGGATTAGCGTTCAGAAATATAATAAAGTCATATCTAAACAATTTAACTCAAGTCTGCAAAGATAATTTATGCTAGATTTGATTGAAATAAAAAAACAATATAAATTATTTTATTTAACGTGTACGCAAGCCACTTTTATCACCTCATAAAAACTGAGAAAAGAGAGCATGTGAAGTATGTAAAATCAATGATAGTAGCTAGGCCTATTTTTCACACGTCACTCTATATCATGATGGAGGACTTTGATCTTATTTTGTTCCTGGATAGTCATATTTCAATCCATATTTCATGAAAGAAGTACTAAGATAGATTTTACTAGACTCTGTTGATAGTTGAGAGAGATGTCTTGATTCAAAAGTTGTCAGAAGTTCTTTGTAACTTTCCAACTTAGTGATTTTTAACCATACTCGGAAAAAATGTTCATATTTTTTACTTTTAGTTGCTACAATTAAAGGACAGTTATTTTGGTATCCTCTGATTTTTATTGATTTACTAGAAAAATGTGACCGTTTAGTCTACAAGGAGTGACATAAGCTCCTTTCAAAATAGCTTGAAATAGAACATGAATATTTATCTGCGCTTTTATGGAATATCAGGATGAAAGAATGGCTCATCTTGATTTTTCTAGAAAAAATACGTTAATACTTGAAAACAAGTATATAATTTGTCATCATTCAAAGAAAGCTTGTCATATGTCAATGTAGTCTACAAATAAGATAAACAATTGAATTATATGTATACTTGTCTACCAAATTAATAAACTATATGTACATTTATCTACCAATCATATAGATAGTTTAATTATATACACTCTTATCTAACAATCATATAAATAGTTTGATCATATGTACACTTATCTACCAATCATATAGACAGTTTGATTATATACATTTATCTACCAATCATATAAATTGTTTGATTATATATATACATTTATCTACCAATCATATAAACTGTTTCATTTGGTAATGACTCGATCGTTGAGTTCATCGTTCTTATTGTCTTCGATGTCCGCTTTGCTTAAACTCATATCCTTCCTACTCTTAGTATTCTCTTACTTCCACCGTTATAACTCTTTAATGTTCATAAATAGGCAAATATGTTGACAAAGGCTGAAATTTCATCATGTTTTTCTTTTTAGTTCTATTTTACCAAACTTACTAAAAAAAAACCGAGTTTCGATACCCATGTTGGGCATTGCACAGATGGCTCCTTGAGTAGCTTTGTGTTTAACACCACAAGTAGCAAACACCAGGTTTAAGAACGTCGCTTTTTATACAAAGAAAGGTTGCTGTTTGTTTGATTTTGAATTTTTTATTGCTCCTCTAAATTGATATCAGAAGCTAATTTTATATTGGCAAAGAGAGCCCCCTCCGCTGTTATTTGTGTCAGGAATAGAATAATTCAGTGAAATAGATTAATCAAAGCAACACCCATTCCATGTTCGCGCTGCTTCTGACTCAAAGGAAAATGGAGTATATAACCTACTTGCTAAGTATGATAGTTTCCCTAAGTAGGACGGTCGATATTCTAGAAAGTTCTCTGTTTTATCTTGAGCGATTTAGACGACAAAAGTGAAAGGTCACGATTACAAAAGGAATGTAAAGAATAACATATTATTTCTACGCTCTAAAAAACTCTGTCGTGAAACAGAGCGGTAAATTAAGGATTTTAACTTGAATAAAACCCAGTAATGATACCCCAACCTCTCTGAAAGCACCATAAATAAACACAGTATTAACTAATGTCTGGACTTCTGACCGTTCACTAAATAAACCTCAGAAAAGCTTCTCTTATAAGTGTAGCGTTGTCCCCGTTTTTCATATAAACACTTCTAATGATTGGCTCAAAGCCCACGATTAGTTTTTATTTTGCAAAACGCACAGATAAGCCTGTTACTGGCGAACACGTCACTAAACATGCTTCGTGCATATTTTTCTCGAGATAAAATAGCATAACTTGCAAAGCATGAAGAATATGAGTAAGCGAGTGTCACATTTAAGGTCCTCAGATTCACTGCCATTTTGGAAAAAAAATTATTGTATGCGTTGTCTGTATTAATAAAAATTCAAGACTAGCCTGAGCCGTTTTATACCTTATGACAGTTAATAGGGTTCTATACCTCGGCTAGTCCTATGTTTCCTTCGATTCTCCTAAATCGATTCTTTCTTCTGTGAGGATGTGTGTCAGAATTTGTCAGCATATTTGTCTACAAAAAGTTCGTTGAACTGTTGCTTGAAAGGATTATGGGGTTGAATCATAAACGACAACGAACACAGGAATCATAAGCCTCATTACATAAAAGTAAACAATAGATGTTAATAAATTCGAGTTGTCAAAACGCATCTTGAATTTGCCTAGTCAGCACGTCTGTAAAGCAAAACAGTTTTTGTATTTGTATTAATTTCCTTTATTTCCAAATTTCCTCCACTACGATATATACGAGTGTATGTGTATAGCCTTGACATATAAAACTGACGTTCACTGAAGATGTATAGTATTTACAAATAAAACTGACGTTCACTGAAGATGTGTAGCCTTGACATATAAAACTGACGTTCACTGAAAGAATATAGTATTTAAAAATGAAACTGACGTTCACTGAAGGAATATAGTATTTACAAATGAAACTGACGTTCACTGAAGATGTATAGCCTTGACATATAAAACTGACGTTCAGTGAAGGAATATAGTATTTACAAATGAAACTGACGTTCACTGAAGGAATATAGTATTTACAAATGAAACTGACGTTCACTGAAGATGTATAGTCTTGACATATAACACTAACTTTCACTGAAGATGTATAGTATTTACGAATAAAACTGTCTTTCACTGAATATGTATATTATTTACAAATAAAACTGACATTCACTGAAGATGTATAGTATTTACTAATAAAACTGACATTCACTGAAGATGTATAGTCTTGACAACGAAAACTGACGTTCACTGAAGGAGTATAATATTTACGAATAAAACTGTCTTTCACTGAATATGTATATTATTTACAAATAAAACTGACGTTCACTGAAGGAGTATAGTATTTACAAATAAAACTGACGTCCACCGAAGATGTATAGTCTTGAAAAAGAAAACAGACAATTTTACTCAAGACTGTGTTCTATAAATCGATATTTTTTTCTTTTTAGAACCAACTATTAATAAAATAGTAGAAAAAGTACGGTATTAAACTCAGAAACAATACAGAACATAAACTCTGCAAATATTCATTTCCTTAAAATAACAAATCATTTCTTAGTAACAAAAGAGAAGAATATTGTGTGTAGCAGATGACTCCATTTACTGTGGTTTTCCACTAAACCCTTGCTTCCACCAAATCCTTGCTTCCACCGGGAGATATGGCGTAGTAGGAACATCAAGAGTATGTAAGACGTAGGACTAGATAATGGGCACAGCTCAAGTTGTGAAAAATGACAACGTATTTTATTTGCACAAACAAAAGTTATTATACCCAGTTAATACACATAACAAATGTTCTAATTTTCAAAAATGTTGGAATTTTCATAAATAACATATATTTAATCTAACATGTGATAAAGAAAACTGACGTCCATTGAAGTTGTATAGTCACAAAGAAAACTGACGTTCACTGAAGGATTCTTAACCTTCACTCCCATTCTACTGTAATCCGAAGTAAGG
>NW_013668145.1:129005-133605 GCF_000517525.1 Limulus polyphemus
AGAGTAGTCCAAAAACATGCACACCGGTTTGTTTTCATCATGTGTTCCTGTATCATTCTAAGTTTAAGGAGTCTGGACCTTGTTTTAAAATGCTTTTGAAAGCTTGTACGAGAGCTAAACGTTTTAATAATACATACTGAATGATTCGACTCAAGTTTATTGTATTCATGTGCTCTTACAATCGAATAAGTATTTAACTTCGTCATTATATCCACTTATAATTGAAATATTTTTCTACAGTTACTCTTTCTGGTAAGATTGATCATAAAGGAGGCTTATAAATAACTTAGCGATTTTGTCGCCTGTTTTCACGTTTAAAGTTTCTTATGTTTTTATAAATGGCTTACGTAACTGTTGTATTTCATTATAGCTCGCAAAGTGTATTGGATCATAATAAAAATATCATATTGTATAAATTCCTTCATCCGTTTCGAATATAAAACAATAGATGGCGATACCATATTTGAATCTTGCTGCTGGTGTAATTATGATTCCATGTTATTCATCTCACTAATGGAATAAAGAAAAATATTAGTGGATATAATTTGTAGACACCAAACCATAGTGAAACCAATGCATAAAATAAAATCTGTTGACAACAGTTTCATGAAAAAAAAAACCTATCTGGATATAATGTTGTTTTTTATCTCACGTTTCTCACAAGATCAAAGAATGTATTCCGTACAGTTTAATTTGATGTAAAAAGCCATTCACCCTATTGAATATATTTCTTAACACAGTACATCGTTTACCTAATTCATTATTTTACTCAAGGCAGCAAAACTGGTCTCGATTATATAAAATATATATTATTATTAAACACTGTTTCCCTTTTTCTAATTTCAGGTTAAGTGTCACTGATAAAGGTTGTACTTTGACTTCAGTATGTTTCGTAGTGGATTCGTGAAACATTAGGTGTTGTTGTCCTAGATGAAGGTTGTACTCTGACTTCAGTATGTTTCGTAGTGGATTCGTGAAACATTAGGTGTTGTTGTCCCAGATGAAGGTTGTACTTTGACTTCAGTATGTTTCGTAGTAGATTCGTGAAACATTAGGTGTTGTTGTCCCAGATGAAGGTTGTACTTTGACTTCAGTATGTTTCGCAGGGGATTCGTGAAACATTAGGTGTTGTTGTCCTAGATGACGGTTGTACTCTGACTTCAGTATGTTTCGTAGTGGAGTCGTGAAACATTAGGTGCTAGATGAGGTGGAATTTCAGCTCTCTGTTGTATTATTATACGCTTTCAATTTCTTCATCTAAATGATTTATTATTTTTTGAGGGCGTTCCTCACTGTTTCAAATTTGCAGGTTTCCATAGCTGACATCTAGATAGTGCAATGAAATAAGACATAATGGTGTCTGTGAATAAATTAAAAAATAATAATTTTCTGAGCTAACTCGTTTCTGTCGTATTAGTTGTTATCAAAATTGATCAAACTGATCCGCGCATCCACTTTTAAACCATATATATATATGTGAAAATTTTTCAATACCAACGCTTACTGGTTAACAGTTGAAAACATTATAATATTTGACAGAAAGACACAAAAAATATTAAATTAAACTTAATCTATTGTACTTACCCAAGCAAAGGAGTTGCAAAGCTGACTAATTAACGTTTGAAACCTGGTTTTAAATATTGAATAATAAAGTTCTTTGATACATTACATTATACAATCTATGGCAAAATTCTAAAGTCAGAAATCGTGAATACACCATCACACTCTCTTAAATTATACTTCTCAATGTTTGAAGAGTTCAGTACACTAGGCTTGAGATGTTCAATTCTGTGTATTGATCACGAGTAGTCTTGTAACAAGTGAAGTACAGTGTTGGTCAATGTTTGAAGAGTTCAGTACACTAGGCTTGAGATGTTCATTTATGTGTATTGATCACGAGTAGTCTTGTAACAAGTGAAAAAATTTTGTATTTAAGCCTTTCTTTCGCTTGAACAGTTTCTTTAGTGCGAACGCGAGTATTCTTACACTTGAACATTTATGTGTTGTTAATTAGTTTATTTGACCTAACTGTGTACAAGACTACTCATGATCAATACACATAGATGAACACCTCAAGCCTAGTGTACTGAACTCTTCAAACATTGACTAACACTGTACTTCACTTGTTACAAGACTACTCATTATCAATACACATAAATGAACATCTCAAGCCTAGTGTACTGAACTCTTCAAACATTGACCAACACTGTACTTAGAGAAATTTATTGAGAATATAATAGATAAATATATAATCAGATTGGCCTCAGTGGTTTACATTGTGACGTTTCTTATGTGATGTTACAAAAATACATAAGAATTATTGTACAGTAAAACTTACTCTTTCAAATATTAATATGTATGATAATAAACTTACAGTGTTTATTTGTTTGCTAAATTTCGTGCAAAGCTACTCGAGAGCTATTTGCACTATCCGTCCCTAATTTAGAGACGAATAGACTAGAGTGAAGGCAGCTAGTCAACACCACCCACCACCAACTCTTTAGCTACTTTTTACCAATAAATAGTGGGATTGGCTGTCACATTGTAACACCCTCACGGTTTAAAGGGCTAGCATGTTCGGTGATAGAATTCGAACCTGCGACCCACAGATTACAAGTCTAGTGCTCTAAGCACCAGGCTATGCCAGGCATAACTTACAGTGCAAAGCAGTAGTGAATTCGCAAGTAGTTACAAAGAATTTAAATATAGTGATCACGTTTTCCGTTCAAGATATTGAATTTCTTTAAGTAAACATTTTGTTCTGACCGAGCTAATGCAGTTAAATACAGCTATTACTTTCAGTAAACATGACTATGTTAATTCATTAGCTAAGCTTGTGTTTATCAAACTTTAGGAATTAAGTTTGTTTTCTGTTATATATTTTATCAATGTTGGTATGTTGTCATGAGCAGAAATAATTGAAGCAATGTCTTTGTAATATAAACTTGTTCCTTACCGAAAACCTTTGTGTGGTAGATAAGTTCACAGAAGAAAAACAAGAATAATATTTTTCCTTTTGATTTGAACCCTGAAAATTTGGGTTATTTAGTGACAATATTTAAAACATTCCGACCACCAGATGAGTAAACACCAGGTAACGACTTAAACTGGGGCAATAAAGTTAAAAATCAAATCATATACTGCTAAATTTAGAAGATCAGGACTTTAGAAAAGATAACTTATAGGGTAAAAATATATAACTCAGAATCTTTCTGCTACTCAACTTTATCTTTGTTTTCCGCTGAGCCTAATAACATTATATTTGCCGTTTTCCCTAAAAAATCCTTAAAAGTGACTTAAAATTTTAAACTAAGACTTTTCACAATAACATATGTAAAAATACCCGAAAGTTGTACTTATTTAAAATTCATAGCATTTATACCTACTGGAATTTGATAAACAAAGTTTAAAATGGTAAACGACACATAAGTTAAAGTGTAGAAAAACTCTTTATTGCCAAAGAAACTGTTTAAACGAAACAGATGTATAAGTACAAACGATACTCCATTACTATTATTAAGATAAGTCATCAGTTCCACCCTATGACATATAAACTACTTCTCAATTTCATTTCAGTTCATTTTTATGTGAAATCTTATTGGTAATTTGTTCATTAATTTCAAAATGTTTAGGACTTACATCTGTTCTGTTTTTAATTACAAAGTATTAAGATAATTGCACGCACTGCTTGGCACCTTAGATGAAAAGCATAATTAACAATTATCTCACAAAAAGCCTGTACATTCATAATTTTCACCTGTTCAACCGTCAAATTATCAATAAGATCTATTGGCTTTTTAAATATTTTTTCTAAACTATTTACACTGCAACAAAACGCCAATTTACGGACAAAGTTTTAATTTTTTGTGCCTTATGTGTTGTTATGGATCTTGTACCTGGGAAGACATAGACTTGCAGTCAACATGGTGCGTATATTGTAAAAAAAAATATGTAAAACATAATAGTAGAGTATAGAATAATGTTTGTTGTTGGTACTCGCAATATTCTGTTGTTTTCATCCTCATTATCTACATATGCCATCAAACACTTTGGAAAGAGAAATACTGAGTGCAATTCTATATAAAACTCTTAAACGTATTAATTTCACGCTTTCCAAAGCATGACATGAATATGCTGTACTCGAAGAACAGAAACAATTGAAGCTTTTATCACTACTGTAAGGTTAAAATAGGGAAAGTTTATCTTGAGAAAAAGAAAGTTAAACCATTATCGATTATCTTGATGACTAAAATAGTTTGATTGTCATGAGAATTTGTGGATCGTTCAGTAAGTGTTCATTGGAGGAATTTCATAGAATGTAATAAAAAAACTTAGTCAGTTTTAAAGTATGAGCAAAAATTTCTCCTTAAGAAGGAAATGTGTGAGTTTATCTCAGCTATTGTATCGCAAATTTTGCAAATAGGAAAAATGTAAATGGGTGTTATATATGGCTTGTAGATTTCTTCATTTTCTTCTAAACAAAAATATGATGAAATGGTAATGCATCAAAGGATATCAGTTTTTTTTTCCTTTGATGCATTACCATTTCATCATATTTTTTTTTTATATCAGTTATGATGAAATGGTAATGCATCAAAGG
>NW_013668145.1:134442-147745 GCF_000517525.1 Limulus polyphemus
CAGAAAAATCTTAAAGAGATTATTAATTATAGGAGATATATATGCTAGTAGAAACAATAAGAAAACCAATTATATTTCAAAAATAGATAAGTACTTTCATGTAACTTTTATTGGCAAATATATTTACAGTGATGAATACAAAGTGGATTGGACACAGGTCTTTGTGTGAAACTTCGAGAAGATACGATTAGGGTCAGAATACTAAGAACCACATTATAGCCATTCGTAAGAAAATAACAAGTAGTGCCACCTGGTGAATGACTTTGATTATTTACGCGAGAACTGTGTTGGTAAGACTGAAAAAATTAATCACCTTGATAACAATGAAATAATACAATAAAAAGCTATAAAAGAGGAGTCATATGTTATAAATGTTCCCAATATTAGACTTACCTTGTCGATTTCTTATTTAACCATATATTAGCCTCAGATGTCGAAAGTATAATTAAATAGTCCTAAATGCACAAAATATACTAGAAAACAATATAGTTTGCACGAAATCTCAAAAATAACATATTTTAAGTTTCAGTTATTACATATAACTTGATGATTAAATTACAATTCATCTTTGTTCAGTTACAGATTCCTTTTAAAGCATTTCTAAAGTTTAGATCACCTCAAGCTGAAGGGAAGAAACCATTTTCTATTTCATAAGAGACGTATTGTTCCTGGTTAGATTAGGCTTAAGGCTACAAAATGTCATGTTGAAAACGTTTATTATAACAAAAGTGCTTATGCATACTTGTAACGCCCTTGAAGGATGGATAAATATGCATATACACATACATTTTAGTCAAATTAGTACCAGAAGAAGCAAAATAGAAATTCTCCGGTGAGTTAATGGTATGTTTACGGACTTACAACGCTAAAATTCATGGTTTGATGCCCCGTAGTGGACAGAGTTCACATAACCCAATGAGATTCTGCGCTAAATAAAGTAAAAACGAAGTAGCTTACAGTCATCTCACGTGTAATCTTACAGTAATCTCACTTGTAATCTTACAGTCATCTCACGTGTAATCGATTAACGAGCGTAAAAAAGGTGATAGTTTATTTTTGAATGAGAATAGGTCTTTTAATCTGAAAGTGGACTTATAGATTACTCCGAGTTTAAGCTGAGGATAGCATCTGTTTATTAACCTGAATACGTTTAGAGTTGTAACATCTGTGTATTCACGTAGATACATTTATAGTTATAACATCTGTGTATTAACTTAGATACATTTAGAATTGTAGCATATGTGTAATAACTTAGATACTTTTAGAGTTGTAACATCTCTGTACTAACTTAGACACAGTTAGAGTTGTAGCATCTGTGTAATAACTTAGATACGTTTAGAGTTGTAACATCTGTGTACTAACTTAGACACATTTAGAGTTGTAGCATCTGTGTAATAACTTAGATACGTTTAGAGTTGTAACATCTGTGTACTAACTTAGATACAGTTAGAGTTGTAGCATCTGTGTAATAACTTAGATACTTTTAGAGTTGTAACATCTCTGTACTAACTTAGACACAGTTAGAGTTGTAGTATCTGTGTAATAACTTAGATACATTTAGAGTTGTAACATCTGTGTACTAACTTAGACACAGTTAGAGTTGTAGTATCTGTGTAATAACTTAGATACTTTTAGAGTTGTAACATATGTGTACTAACTTAAACACAGTTAGAGTTGTAGTATCTGTGTAATAACTTAGATACATTTAGAGTTGTAACATCTGTGTACTAACTTAGACACAGTTAGAGTTGTAGTATCTGAGTAATAACTTAGATACATTTAGAGTTGTAGCATCAGAGTAATAACTTAGATACTTTTAGAGTTGTAACATCTGCGTAATAACTTAGATACTTCTAGAGTTGTAACATCTGTGTACTAACTTAGACACAGTTAGAGTTGTAGTATCTGTGTAATAACTTAGATACTTTTAGAGTTGTAACATATGTGTACTAACTTAAACACAGTTAGAGTTGTAGTATCTGTGTAATAACTTAGATACTTTTAGAGTTGAAACAGCTGTGTAATAACTTAGATACATTTAGAGTTGTAGCATGTATCTAAGTTATTACACAGATGTTACAACTCTAAACGTATCTAAGTTATTACACAGATACTACAACTCTAAATGTATCTAAGTTATTACACAGATTTAGAGTTGTAGCATCTGTAATAACTTAGATACATTTAGAGTTGTAACATCTGTGTAATAACTTAGATACAGTTAGAGTTGTAGCATCTGTGTAATAACTTAGATACATTTAGAGTTGTAACATCTGTGTACTAACTTAGACATAGTTAGAGTTGTAACATCTGTGTACTAACTTAGCTACATTTAGAGTGGTGGCATCTGTGTATTAACTTAGCTACATTTTATTGTATTCAGAGGATCCGTTACCTAAAGTAGGGAATACTGGCGTGACCTTTGGAAACATTAGATTTATGAATTGTTGGTGTTTAAGAAATTTGTTTAAGTTCTACAGAGAATAATGGCGGGGTTTTAGATCTGTATCCATGACAACTGTACCATTGCATGTATATTAAAACGTAAGAGTAAATAAAAAACCCATAACTTCAGCCAATATGAACTCTAGAAAGTGGGATTTTCGTATCTAAGTGATCGAAATAGCACTAGAAAGTTCAATGCAAACTTTCACACATGCGCACTTGAAAAACACTTGAATAAACTAAATTACATCTTTTCTCCACTACCTTGTAAACATTTCACTTAATTAAAAACATTTTTTCAAATTTTTCTGTAAACACTAAATATAACTAGTTTTCTAAAGAATCTTTTGAAATAATTTTGGCGTTTAAACGCTGCGTTTTTGTGCTAAATTAGCCAACATAAATAAAGTACGATATCACATGTGTTTATACGTGTTGATCCCATATAAGTGCACATTAAATATGACATAGTTAGTGGCCAATACTTGTATCATCAGATTCTATTACATTAGGAAAGACAGACTGATTAACCTTGATTTTACTATATTTCCCTAATCTGAATATTATTTGATACAAAATGATAAAAACTCTATAACCCAAGCGCTTTCAAAAGGTGGACATTTCTTCTTCGGGGACAAACTCTTTGCTTCTAAGAAAGGAAAGGTCCACCTTTCGAAAGCGCTCGGGTTATAGGGTTTTTATCATTTTGTATCAAGACTTATTGAATCTACGTGTTTTTCTGACATCCTGAATATTATTTAATATTTCTATGCTGGATGTTTGCTTCCTCTACCAGAAGGCAATAACGTGGTGAAGGAATCTGGGAGATTTTTTCTTTTCATTATCAGCTTGTATGCTAGGATTGAAGGACCAAATCAAGAAATATGAAAGGGGATTGAAGCTGAATTAATTACATCTTGTAAGCATATCAGAACAATGAGGTCTGAACACTTTCAGTTCATGTCAGCATTGTGAAGGACTTTCACAGATATTTTACTTATTTACTCAGTTGCAAAGTTAAACTAGCTCTAAACTGATTCAGTACATTTTCTCACAATAACATTCATACTGTTTTTATTTTTGGTCTTCACGAAGTTTGGCAAATTAGAAAACTCAGCGAACTACGAGTAATACTGCGCAATATCCAACCAACGTAGTGAAGCCCAGAGATTCGTTTGAAAAATGAAGTTCAGAGAAACCAATACATAGGGTTAAGTACGTTATTTTAAAACAAATTTGAATATGTAAACCAGAAAGCCACGTGACCACCACAGCCGATATAAAGTCGTGGTGGATAGCATGTATCAGAACTACATTTTGACGTAGTTTGGCGACTGACGTTTTGTAGGTAATGATTGCCTCTGAAAATTGATTACTTTTGGGAGATGCATGTAATAGCCTTTTCCAAACCATAATATTCATACACTCAGCTCATATAAAGTTGTGTTTAAATCAGGTATTTAGAGTTTTGAATCGAGGAAATCTCTTCCACTTAATAATACTGGAAAACAAATTAATATGGATCAACTTTTGAAGCCAGGACCACCCAGAAAGAGACCTGAAACAAGTCGTACCCCAACCGTGGTAAGCAACGTTCGACGTTTTATAACAGGTAACAATCCACGAATACAGAGATCAGTGGCAGAACTTGTCTACGTGCCTCTGGCAACAGTATGCAGCATAATCAAGAAAGATCACCGTCTGGAAAAGTGACATAAAGAAGGGAAAAATAGTACGTTAATTGCGACACGCGACGAAAGGTATGCATACCTAGATAAATGTAACACATCTCTTTCCATTGCCACTTTATACCAGTCAATGGGTAAAAAGGTTTCCAGAAATGATAAACGGCATTTCTCGAAACGTTTTTGAAAGGATTCGTAATTATCGCTTGATATTGCGCCAGGAGCACGTTAGTGATCAGAAGAGTGGATGGAAAAGTCAAGATTTACAATGTTCAATATCACACTAATGTTCTGGACCCTCTGTACTGCATAAAAACACCGGCTGTGTACGAAAAACCAAGGTCAACAAGATATAGGTTCACCAAGAGAAGGTTTCCAGTTATACTTTCGGCTCAGCTGTCGGCGCCTATCACATACCTTAAACACCTGTCGAATGAAACTGGTATTCATTCAATTCCATACAAAGAAATGCCATTGAGGTCGTCGAAAGCAGTGCCAAAGGATTGAACTGTTAAAACATGAGCTGGTAAGCCGTCGTCCTCGTACACTTCATGGATTACGGAAAGATACAGGGAGAAGTGATATGCTTTGAATGTGACAATTATACGATTGGGCCTTTTGAATTGGAAATTATGTCGCAGGGCTATTATCAAGATGCACGGTCGCCAGATAGAGCATGACGAGAAGTCGCAACATGAACGTGGTAAGGATCCAAAATCGTTTTAATATAATGTATTCAACCCTCTGTATAATCTGAAAGCCAGCAACACGTCACTCTCATCTACTGTAAAATGGGTATATGGTAAAGAGCTTGTTAATCTACAAATGAATGCTTTGCTTGTAACTTATAGTAAGTAAATTTTATCTGTAGATATTTATACTTAAATTTCATTTTCCTGACACACAAGTTAATTAAAGTGAATAGAGAAATTACAAGATATGGTTAAGACAACATCTTTTGCAAATAACGCAGATAATTAAGTTCCATTAGCTTTATTTTTATTTATTTTTTTTACATTAAACTCGCGAATGAGTTACTTTCATGAATCGATGTTAAGATAGTTCAAAACTAAAATGATAAACCATTGAACTAAACTTTTCATATCCTGGCTTCGGCCACAACTGTCACTAAAAACTCTTGATATAAAACATTATTGGGTTATTTCTAGCTCAAAAATATCTTAAGCCTGTTTCTAAGAGGATCAACGTTATATTTATTTCATTTTATGGGCCTTTAATACTGAACACGTTTCACTATACATAAAACTTTTGTTATTGATTCTGACGCGCTTATCGCTACGTTTTACTAAGCTGTAATCACACAAGAGACGTGATCAGATATGAAAACGATGGGCAAGTTCACCTTCAGATATTGAGAAATTCTTGGATCAGTATTTCCTTATTTAGTTTCTTGTCGAAAATATAATTATTTATAGTTATTCTCAGTGGTTGGTTATCAAGTTATTACGTACAAGAAATATATTGATATTAATCAAAGCTAGCTTTCAAGACAGAAGCTGTAGTCGTTGTTCAATATAATACATTTTTAGGGCAAAAAGACAGCAAATAATCAACAGGTTATCCGTTAGAAAACGGATCAAAGTAAAGTAGCAGTAATGAAGTTACTGATGTGGTTCTCTTCTTTCCTCGCCTAAGAGTTACATGTGTTGTGCATCTATTTATCAATTGGATTTGTGTTATTCACTACGATTATGTGTAATATATTTATGGGCAATATCACAAACCCTCTTCCGACATTTTGTACAATGTATAAAGTTTGGTAATGTCTGATGTCACATTCTTTTTTACCCCCTGCCGGCTCAGCGGTAATCTTGAGGACTTAATACGCTAAACATTCCTTGACACAGCGCAGATAGCCCATTGTTTTATTGAAAGAGAAGAACTGTGTCACCTGTAACATAGATAACGTACTGGGGCGACCTTCTCAGGTCCCCCGATGGGACAGCGGTAAGTTTACGGATTTACAACGCTAAAATCCGGAGTTCGATTGACCGCGGTGGACAAAGCAGATAGCCAAATGTGGCTTTGCTACAAAAAACAAAACTAACAAACAGACTTTCTTAGTTCTGAATAAAAGGATTAATCCTCAACTTACTGACTTTTTGTTCTGTTTTCTGCGTTCACTGCCCGTGAGACCCCACATATTGCATCACAACGAGGAATTGTGCCTGGTACACCTTGGGATTCCGGGGTAACCATTTCTGAAACTGGGGTCTTACCCCAACTAGCATGTTAGCGGGCCCAAACTTGGCACACGCGTTCAGATACCACGAGTGGGTGTTTCAACTGTTTTTCTTTTTCGGGCACAGACCCGCTTGGGATAGCTATAGAAGCAACTGGAGATAATGGAAGAGCTTGTTCGATACAAGGGGTGCCACAGAGTGTGGGCGTTTTATCCCTATGTTAAGAATGCAGAAAATAATTTCAAATCTGTTGTTATAACCTGAAACATTTTTCAAACTCTCAGTCTTTTGTTTCTAGAACATAATCTATGTGCTTCACTAGTACCCAAATCAAAGGATAAAATGACATTTGTTTTATTAATATAGCCCCCAGTGGCACAGTGGTATGTCTGCGGACTTACAACGCTAGAAACCGGATTTCGATACTCGTGGTGGGCAGAGCACAGATAGCCCATTGTGTAGCTTTGTGCTTAATTACAAAACAAACTTCCTAATGCAAAATTTAAAGTGATATGTTACCTATGAAGTATATTACTGTAATCAGATATCCTGCACATAATTCTATTGTTATTAATTATCAGTTCGGTGATTTTATTTTCTCACAGATTCGAAAGTCTGAAAGAATAGCCCCCTCAAGTGGCTCAGCGGCAAGTCAGTGGGCTTATAACGCTAAAAATTGGGTTTCTATACCCGTATCTGGGTTGTGCCCAGATAATACATTCTGTAACTTTGCGCTTGATAACAAACAAATGAAACTGAAACTAAAGAATAGTGAAAGACACCGGTTAGCTTTGTGGTAGAGCTCTGAATTTAGGAGCTGATGAACCGGGTTCGAATATGTGCGTTATCATAAAATATTTTCCACTTTAAGATTTATATGCGTTATAAGAGTAACAGTCAGACCGTTAAAGTTGTGTAGTGGTAAAGTGCTGCCGTCTAGCCGCCTTCCACCTACTAAGCAGTTCAAAACTAGGAACGGCGGCAGAAGTAGCTTTCCAATAAATACAAAAAATACTACTGAGAGAACTTATTTGACATATAAAATCAGTAGCATAGTGTTTTTATTATTTTTGAAAGCTGTAAATATAACAAGGTTACCCCTAATTTTGTTAACTCTGTGGTATCTATAAATCAAAACAGTATCAAAGTATTAAAAAATAACTAACGTAACTTTCTGAACAATTGCTACAAATTTCAAACGGGAAATATAGTGTGATAATAATAAATCATTTGATATTATTGTGAGGTAGTGAACTCCATTTTTATTTCGTTATGGTTTTGTTTACCGTTCCTGTATTTTTCCTTCTATAGTTTAGTTTAGCTATTAATTTTCATATACATTAAATCACTAACTCACCTTCTAGCTTATCACGTTGATCTTGAATAAGTATGTATGTATGTATGTAATATGAGACTGACACCAGTTTCCCCTAGCGGTTACGTATATATATTATTAATGTTGCGAAAGATTATGTAAATTTATGGTCACATGAGATGCAATCTCGTGGTCTAATGACTAACTAAAACCCCTGCCATGAGCTTCAAAAAGTTAATTCACGAGATATAGTTGAAAATAATTATTGCTGATTATTACTCGATGTTTTTAGTGATGTTCATAGTTATTCAAATACGAAATATTGTTAATTTGGAGTTAGGTTTTTTTCTTCTTCTGTTTTTTTTTTCTCCTGATTCCTTTATTTTCTGAAATAGTTATTAACATTAAATTTTATGTTGTATTGTATATTAACGTTAGTATCAAGTCCTGGCCAGACACGTATTTATTAACTGTGTTTTGAGTAAGTTATAAACTTTGTATTCTAATTGTATGAAACTTTCATTTTGGATTTCTCTGGGTATCAAAATTCAATAAATTCCTCTTTTTGTGTGTTTAAACCCTGGTTGTAGCGGCTGTTTGATTGTGTTTTCGTCCGTTACAGTATTAGAACTCTAATAAATGGGATAGCTGTGTCTTCCTTTAATAAATCCTCTAATCTTAATAAAGATAAATTTATATCAATTAAAGATCTTGTTAAAATCATAAAATGGTAATAATGAAACGGCATACTTATTTTGAACAACGTATCATAATTCTAAAATTGAAAATATTTTAAATGATACAACAAAGCGTGTTAAGTTGGAAATAGATCCTACAACAAACAAAGAAAATAGATATATAATTATCTGTTAAAACTTAAAAAAGGTAAGTTAACAACATAAGAAGAATATTTTAGTAAATCAGGTTGTCGTCCAGGTATTAAAGGTGTTAAAAAATACAAAAGAAGCTGTCCAATTAGGCTTATAGTTTTTCATATAGACATCGATAATTATAAATTAATTGCTGTTGTTTTTTTTGTTACATTCCTTGAGTAATATACATATAAGTTGAAAAAGTTTTGATTTTTTAATGAAATACAAGACTAACGATTTAGTAATAATGTTTATTGTGCAAATTCTGATGTAAAATATCTGTACTCATCAGTATTATTTTGGAAGAGTCAATACAGTTAACAGTGAGTCTTTTATATCAGATTTAATATTGAGTGGCGAATGTTTTTTGAAAAACGGGGGAGGGGAGTAACAGTTTCTGTGGCTTGGTTATACATGAGGGTATTCTATAAAAGACAGGTATTTTATCTTTGGAAAAAAATGCGGGGGACATGTCCCCCGTGAAAATTACGCCTATAATGATATTATAACACTGTGACTTGTCAATCAACTTGTTCCTTTATTATTATTAAAAACAGTGGTTTGATAGTTTTCCTTATATTTTCAAGCGTATATATCGTCAAAAGTATATTTAATATTTTTGTCATCTTTAATGATCCATAACATGGGATTGATCTATTTGATATATCAAGATAGTAGTATAAAATTCACAGTATAGAACATAAACAAGAACAAAAGCTTGAGTTTTTTCACACAGTGATACATGACAATAATAATAGTAGCAAATTTGAATGTAATTAAAACACAAAAACATTTTTGATTGGTATTTTATTTTTGACACCTTTATTTCAGATTTGTTTAAAACAAATTATGTTAATATATTAATTCCTCGTATTGTAAGTTCGCTAGTACATTTCAATAATTTCATAAAGAGTTTGAAAGCATTATAATGTTTTAAACAGAAATATGGCTTTCAAAATATCGTGATTGGTTACATCATACATGATTACTTGGAAAGTATCAAAAATCCAAAATAGTTAAAATGAAACGTTCTTAAACAATCTGTCAATAATATTGTACTGGCAAATACATAATAAATGCAAAAAAAATCAAGAGTATAAGTTTTTTTTGGGGGCTTATCCACATACAAGTTGTCCTTAAACCTGTAAGTACATTACAATATTTTTTTCAGGTTCAGAGACAAAATATAATGTTTTGAAAACACATAATGTTGCATACGAATTTAAATGTATTAGCCGTAGTTCTGATTACACGCTCATTGATTTTGACAAAACAAGGCATTACAGCTCATTTAAAATTATTGCGATAAAACGCGAGAAAATAAATATTTATGTTAGTGTAGTGCAGTTAGTATCGTTTGTAAACGTTGGCTTAAACCAAGTTACAACAGTGCAAAAGTGAAGGCATGTTGTAGAGACGTTAAGGAAGAAATAAAATAGTTTATTATCGTTTACGTGGATTGGACGTTGAAATTTTTTCATCACATAATTCAAAAGAACCTACCAGCGAAATAACAACGTTACAACAGCATAAAAATAGACTCTCTTAAATGGTAGATAGAAAACCTTGTTAATCAAAGTAGTAAGGCAGCTTTACGAAGTGGACATGATCCCCAACAATGTACAAGTACATTTCGGATGTTATTTGCCTTTGTGATTAAAAGAAGTAAAGAACGTCCATGCCACAAATGTTTTCTGTATACCATTATGCTACCTCTACTACTTTTCATTGTTGGAACAATATAAGTAAGACTAAATGTCTAGACTGTTATAGTTGTTTTGCATGGTTTTACACTATTGTAAATACAAGAGGGTGAAATAAAATTTATCAGAACACATCACACGTTTTCAGTCATTTATTTTCAACAGCTATCTAACTCATGCTTTCTAGTTTGCATCTGAAAGAAAACAGATATCAGGTAGCATATTACAGTTTTTATGTTGTTGTTTTTTAATGTTATAATTGGAGATAGCTAAATCTTGACCATTGTAAGAGAAATCGGTCATTGGAGAACCGTCGGACAAATGTCACACTCTACAAGTATGTCCATTCGACTCAGGTCAAAGGATCACGATTCTTGGCAAACTAAAACTCTCTATCATTGGTCCTCTAAATGTTGTTTGTTCGTTTGTTTGAGCGCAATGCTACGTAATAGGCAAAGCTCGGATTTTAGTGTTGCAAGTCAGCTGACCCAATAAGAACGAAGTTCTAGATACTCTTGGTTTTCTCCATTTTCTTGCTAACTAAAAGTTATATAACTATATCTCTATATTCACTGAGTTCAAGAAATCATTTTATCCACCACAAAGTCAGTGTATTTTGCATGTGCAATTAAATGGTGTTCTACGTATATACGTATATGTGTTTTCTTGACAAAGTCTTGATAGAATGCTAATATATTACACTGTGATAATGGAATCAACTTACGTCTCCTTTATCACTCTATATTTAACATCTTTTGCCATTTTGTATTGTTGAGGTATTCTAAATTACTATGTGACCTAACTTATTTGGGTTTTACAACCCTGCATTATGTTTTTCACAGACATTTTTAGGTGGTGAACTTTATACGTTATTTCACATATGTTATTCATTATTTTTTATGCACATTATTGTAGACTAAACGTGACGTGCTTACAGCTTCTTACTTATAAAACTCAAGCAATCACCCGACACATGACAAGATCAGTCTATTTTTCATATGTAAATAAACGGAGGGTTCTATATATATATATATATATATATGTGTGTGTGTCTTGTTTGTGTATTGTACATCTTATAAGACATTCAGTCAATATACGTTGCTTAATGGCTTCCATCTCGACTTTAACAATAACAAGTATTAGGGGGGAAAAATTATCGCTAAATAAAACAGGTATGTAGGACTAGCTACTGAACTTGAAAAAAAAAAGGAACCAAACAACATAGGAATGGAAGTGGACATATCACTTGATCCAGCTAATGATCACATAGCAGACTAAGCCGTCTTGAATTTACATGGGAAATAAAATCCGTACATTGTTAGGTAGGCGCTAGGTCTGTTGAAGAAAGATGATGATGATGAACGAAAATAAGAAATCTCGGTTTTGGCTATTCGCTGGTTTTCGACTGTGAGACGCTCTGGATAGCTGAAAAGTGGCATATACACCGGAGATAGAGCGACTGTTTCAGGTAGCTCTTTATATCTAGCTTTTTAGGATCTGTGAACTGACACGAAATTAAATAAACTATGATTATACTAACTAACATCGCATGTTGTTGGTGGTGTAGCTTTTACACCATTTTTAGAAGGCTCTCGTTGTATATGTATATTGAATTAACTACCTATCTATTTACTTCAATTACTCAAACATTTTATGAACATGTACTTGCAAGTAAAATATAATATTGTTTTCTGTATTATAAGTATCATCAAGAAGACCACATGCTGTAAAATATAAAATTGTTTTCTGCATTATAAGTGTCATCAAGAAGACCACATAGCTGTAAAATATAAAATTGTTTTCTGCATTATAAGTGTCATCAAGAAGACCACATAGCTGTAAAATATAATATTGTTTTCTGTATTATAAGTGTCATCGAGAAGACCACATAGCTGTAAAATGTTAGTACTCAAACCTTTTTTCTGAATTTTAAAACCACTTTATTCATTGTTATATCTTCCATAATCAGGCCCAGATTAAGGACTTGGAAGGCCTGTGATAGATTTAGTAGGGAGCCATCAGAACTGAAATTCATGAATAAGTCAACTATAATTTAATGATATTTATTAACTATAAATAAACACAATCGACGGAAAAATAATGTTCAAACTATTTATTCTCATATTTATATTAAATGTTATTGTAACGTTGTTCCTTCGTTCTGCATGTTCACTTGATAATGCGAAGTACAATTCACCTAACAACAAAGAATTCATTTATTTCTTCAATAACGTTTGCTACAGGCTATGTTGTTGTTTTCTACATAAGTTATAGGCCTAAGTTCACAAACAATGCTTTCAGTTTCAGCACAAATTGCGATACTTAATGCTACCCCCGCCTACTTACTTAGCAGAATAGATTATATAATTCTCACTGTCTGACACTGAACTGAAACATTAATTGAATACTCATTAACTTCTCATTAAGTACTTCACTGAACTAGCTCACTCATTCTTTACTTGTTATTCGTATTTATAATGTACTCTCGTTTCTTCAGGTTACACGAAATTTCTAGATTATTACATGTACATTATCATGAACTTTCTAAGTATTCCAGAACTAATTTTACGAACTTTCTAGACCTAACGATATTATCGTGATTAGCGGCTCTCTGTAGTAAACTGCTAAGTTATAATACATTGAAAATGTTGCTTTCAACAATATAAAGTAACGAGGACGAATTTCGGTAATAAATATTAAACAATTAAAACGAATTCTTTTGTTAAATGGCTGAAAAGATATCTATGAAAGAATAAGTTTTAAGAACGTGTTCATGAAAAATTACAAAATAATAGGTTTATATGAAACGACTAAAATCGCTACACCTGGTTCAAACAGTGTGGCTTAGTGTAACATTGAGTGCATAACTTAGAAATTCTTGTTTGGTGGGTTGATCCATATTTAATGACTCAGATGTTCTCCCACTAAAGGTCGTATGCTTTAAAAAAGCGAAGTGTTTGCTTGTTTTTTATATTTCGCGCAAAGCTACAAGAAGGCTATCTGCGCTAACCGTCCCTAATTTAGCAGTGAAAGACTAGAGGGAAGGCAGCTAGTCATTACCACTCACCGCCAACTGTTG
>NW_013668145.1:148202-149951 GCF_000517525.1 Limulus polyphemus
CGCCAACTGTTGGGCTACTCTTTTACCAACGAATAGTGGGATTGAGTGTCACATTATAACGCCCCCACGACTGAAAGGGCGAGTATGTTTGTTAGAACGGGGATTCGAACCCGCGACCCTCAGATTGTCCTAACCACTCGTGTAGTATAGCGTGTAAGCTTTATCTCTCAAACTGAGTTGTAGATTGTTACAATATTTTTCTTCCGGCTTTCAGCAAGAAATTCTAGTAGTTAATTCAATATGTAAAATCAACACACTTTCTTCTCCTTATAGATGAATACGTCAGGTTCGCGAGTTCGAAACTCAAAAACCGAACATGATTGCTCTTACAGCCGTGGAAGCGTTATAATGTAACGTTGTAACCGTTGGTTAAGAATAGTCAAAGAGTTCTATCACTTTTAAAGTAGGGAGAGCTAGAGTAGATAGCGGTGAAATCGTATGTTTTAATTATGGATCTAGCGTCAATCGATTTGAAGTAATTTCACAACTGATGAATCGAAACCCGTAATAACTGTGTAAGAACTTCAGAAAGTGAATCTTTCAGCATTCCACTGAGTGAAGATACATGTTTCTAGGCATGTGATGGTGGAGTACCAGTAAAACTTTAGGGACTTAATGGGATAATGACTATCGTGCGAAAGTCCTGCACGAAATTTCTTAGGGGAAATCAAGAGAACAGTATTTCAAAATCATTCTAAATATTTCGTAGAAGTCAAGATTGAAATGAAATAAATGTCGTATTTTTCGTTCAAGAAATTCGACTTAGTATAATAGAGAACTATGCATAAAAATGTAAACTAAACTAAGAGGTTTACGAGTATCACTACAAATAAAAAGCTAGTTTAGGCTTAGAGATAGTTCCTCGTTTAAAACCGTTTATCTGTACTTGCATTGTTCTTTTGCTCATCTAACTCGCTCTGTAGGTCTTTCACAATCTTCTTGCTTAACGGCGTTTCTGTCTAGCACTTACTCTCGTTCTATCTTTCCTGTCAAGTTCCAGGAATGCTGAGGGTGTATGAATACAATAATGCTAATAAATGTTAAGCTACACCATTTTACGATTTCAACAGTATCTCGAGAAATATGTAACTTTTATGGTTTTAATAAATAAAATCTTCAAAGAATCATATATTCGGTTACTTGGCTAAACACAAACTGACACAATAGAGACGCTTCACAAGGTAGCAACTTGAAATTATTGTTTTTATATTCATCCAAATTATCTTCTTGGCCAAATGTTTGCATATTTTGTAACAAATGATAATAATTAATAAGATGCAATACAAATACACTTAGCGGTGTCAAACAGAGAAATGCATGTTATATTAAACATCTACATATGTAATTTGCATAATTAGACAGGTTCTAGGGACATCATGAACGATTTATTAGAACAGTAAACAATTTTACCAGTTAACTGTAGAAAGATGTGTAATTCAGCATTTCATATATCACAACAAAACCTTACCAAAACATATACAATTGCAAAATATAAAATCAAATTATTATAAGTAGCGTCTGTAACCATATATCGGTTCATATTAACATTCAGTACATGGTTGGTCCTTCTCATACTTTAATAACCTCCGAAAGGCGACGTAGCATGTTGTCAATTATGTTATTGATGTAACCCACCGTGATTTCATCCCAACTTGTCACTAGAAGGCGCTGCGACTCAGCTACAGTACCTGGTTTAGGGTCGTGATTAGCAATTTTCCGGCTCAGTTCTGCCCAACAGTTCTCAATGGG
>NW_013668145.1:150891-154095 GCF_000517525.1 Limulus polyphemus
ATGTGATTCCCGTGAGAGACAAGAATTGTTCTGTAGCAGAAATTAACTTTCAAACTCTATGAGAAAATCTAATAAAACGTGACCAGAGGATGTGAAAATATTTATAGAAGGTGGCCAGGGAGTAAGATACACATATTTTGAGCATGTCGAGAAGATCTGCAGACGGTAACAATAACTAGATCCGAATCTTTACGAAATCCGTTATCAGAGTGCAGATGTGTAGAGAAACTTACCATAGTTAGGAAGACGTTGATCTTATACTTGTAGGAAGATATTGCAAAAGTGAACCGAGGGTAGAGAATATGAAATTTCTTCATTTAGGTAAAGTGAAAACAAAAGCAACTCTCAATTAGAAGACACTGATTCTGATAAGGTAACAAGAGATAGAAACATCTGTTCATCAAGTCTGAGTGAAAAGTTTAAAATAGTAGCTTATAGTGAAACGAATATAAGATTGTGAATATATAGGAGATAATTTAGAAAGACAAAAACCATAAAACAAAACAAAACACTAGCACGGCAATTGTGCAAAAGGTCTTGGGAAATTTGCCAGAGGGTAGAAAACACAGAGTCTGGATCTATAACAAGATTCCAGAGAAAGTAACTAGAAGGTAGTAGTTACTGATCTAAAAGTAGGGAATACTAAGTCTGGATCTATGCCAAAAGTCCAGAGAAAGTAACTAAAAGGTAGTAGTTACTGATTCTAAGGGTAGGGAATACTAAGTCTGGATCTATGCCAAGAGTCCAGAGAAAGTAACTAGAAGGTAGTAGTTACTAATTCTAAGAGTAGGGAATACTAAGTCTGGATCTATAGCAGAGTCCAGAGAAAGTGACTAGAAGGTAGTAGTTATTGATTCTAAGGGTAGGGAATACTAAGTCTGGATCTATACCAAGAGTCCAGAGAAAGTAACTAAAAGGTAGTAGTTATTGATTCTAAGGGTAGGGAATACTAAGTCTGGAGCTATAGCAGAGTCCAGAGAAAGTGACTAGAAGGTAGTAGTTATTGATTCTAAGGGTAGGGAATACTAAGTCTGGATCTATACCAACAGTCCAGAGAAAGTGACTAGAAGGTAGTAGTTACTGATTTTAAGGGTAGGGAATACTAAGTCTGGATTTATACCAACAGTCCAGAGAAAGTGGCTAGAAGGTAGTAATTACTGATTCTAAAGACTTAGTATTCCCTACCCGGATCTATACCAACAGTCCAGAGAAAGTGACTAGAAGGTAGTAGTTACTGATTCTAAGGGTAGGGAATGCTAAGTCTGGAGCTATAGCAGAGTCCAGAGGAAGTAACTAGAAGGTAGTAGTTACTAATTCTAAGAGTAGGGAATACTAAGTCTGGATCTATACCAACAGTCCAGAGAAAGTGACTAGAAGGTAGTAGTTACTAATTCTAAGAGTAGGGAATACTAAGTCTGGATCTATACCAACAGTCCAGAGAAAGTGACTAGAAGGTAGTAGTTACTGATTCTAAGGGTAGGAAATACTAAGTGTGGATCTATACCAGGAGTCTAGGGAAAGTGACCAGAAGAAAGAAATTACTGACTGTGACCATCACGAAAGAGCTTTGAGAATGTAAGGAGTAAATAGTGATCAGCCAATCCTTGATCTCTAGAAATAAGCTATGGAGAAAGTGACTGCAAGGTATTGTGTGTGTAAAAGATAAAAACTAATCATGGGTGGATTTGGTTCAATATACCAGCCTGGGCAATATCATATGCTGTATCTGACTAAACAATTAAAATGTAGAACTACTAAGAACTCGTGAAATGCAACGGCCAACCAGGTAATTTCCCAGTATTCCGGTGGGCCAGTTAAGCCTTTGTACCTAATTATAAACCTGTAAAAAAATATGGTGAAAGTTATTTAAGAGTAAAGAATTTTATTAATTTTATATCAGTGTTAGTAGTTACCCCGGTACTCCTGTTATCAAAGGATGCCGCCTCGGTGGGGGTCACCAGGCAATAGAGGTAGAAGGGGTAAAAACGATGATGTCATCAAGGACGATGACGTCATAGTTCCACAAAGTGTCACCAGAGAGCGCATTGCAAGGGGCGCGTTGTTTGGCCGCCATGACAGGCGGCAATGATGTGAGAGACGATTACGTACAATTCACAAAGTGGAACCAGAGGATATGTTGCTTGGGGCACTTTGCCATGACGTCATAGTTCCACGGAGTGGAACCAGCACGAATATAATCAACATGTCTCAACATGACTAGATTTAATACAGTTCACTCAAAATACTAATTCATTAGTTCTTTACATTTCCTGACCATTTATATTTAAATCGTCCTAAGAGGACGTTTATTTAGAATCGTGCAACAGTTAGAACTTGCTGTTTGACTCATCAATTATAAATCAAATGATTATTTCAAAGATTTTCGGTAACATGATTATAATAGATTAATTATGGACACATTATTTCTTTTTACCAATTTATTAAATTTCTCACAATAATGATTTAGCAATCTGGTCTACATAAAAAGATACATCTATTAAGGACGTATTTACATGAAAAAGTTTTGCAACAAAATCATGAACAATCATATCATTACTCTCTTTGTGGGACCGAAAGTTGTATAGCATTTTCCATTTTGATACATGTCGACAATGGTAATAAGCATAATATATACATTATTGTCCACATACACACAGACCAATACACGCGAACTTAGTTTGTAAATGCAAAACAACCACATGTTTTACAAAGGTGGATGGTGTTCTACATATATATTGTGTTGCTAAGAAAATTGTTTTTCAATGTGTCGTAACATACGATTAGGTATCAATGTCCTAAGTAAAGCTATTATCTAATGATAAAACTATTATAATAGTGTTACACATGTCAGTTTTTATCACACATTCGTTTGAACATGTGACATATTTACTATCCTATATCTATTTTAATACTGATGTTTGTCTAAGTTAAATTTATATGTAGAAATGTACATAACTTATACTGTTAAATCTGTATTGGGAAATTCTCGCCTATTCACTATTTACTAAGTTGACTGCATTTGTGTTCTTTATAACTGACGTCGTTGGCATTGAAAGCATACAATCAGCAAATACCACTTCAAATACCAAGTCACGAAATTAATGTCGCTTTTTTTTAGATGAAAAAACCCGAACAATAAAACATTTATTAAATGAAATAGGTTCCATTCTTATCGATAATGCTTCTCCATCTTAAATCAGGTTG
>NW_013668145.1:155089-158469 GCF_000517525.1 Limulus polyphemus
AAATCTACTTCATATCTATTTAAATGTGTGAAATGTATTAGATTTCATTATACAATACAACGAATTATATATAAAAAATCGATTCAAATCTACTTCATATCTATTTAAATGTGTGAAATGTATTAGATTTCATTATACTCTAATGTCTAATTATTATTTCAAATATCTCATGATGTTTTGAAGTGTAATTTGAAACAGTGATGCTATCTATACATTCAGAAGAAACACTACATAGAAAGGGTCATTGCCACCCATGACAAAGGTCAGTTCTGAGTTGACCAAGTCTATTTCGCAATACACAGTCGATCTGTGTAGCTCGTCCATGTATAAACGGCTGCCAATCAGTCTACAATCACTTTGAATTCATGCGATTACTGTAACTTGCAGTTATACTAGTGATAACTGTGGAGAACTCAACTTATGTAAATATGATTTCGAATATATTTCTGAACTAAATGAAACAAGTATTATCACAGATCTATTATGAGAACTTATAATTATGTAGGATATGGTCCCATTATCCATCAACAGCGAGGATATGAACGAATTAAAGAGTAATGCGTGTCAGCAATTAGGCGTAACTTCCTTCCTTCCATGGCCTCTAAATGTTGAAGAGACTGAGGCCTGACTACTGTATATTTATTTCATATCGTTTTATAGGTTAATGTGATTTTCTATACAAAATGACCTCATTTACTCTTTTTTTATGCAGACACTCAGCGATGAAGATAAACAAACTTTCTGAGGTGTCAGAACTTATATATATATAATTCACATATCTCAAATTATCTTCCTTTACAAATGATATTATTTATTAATACATTTTCTCTGACTTTTAGGGGTATCTGTTAAACGTCCCAGCATGAAAGATGGAGATTTTATCATTAGAAAGTCTGCGAGTAAGAGAATTAAAAAGTATATCACAGCATCTACTACATACAATATATTGTTTAATCCTAAAACACACGGACTCACAAACGTTATGGACGCGCTTAATGAAAACATTCAAAACATACTGGACGATACAACGAAACACCTGGACAATAGAGATAAAGTAAGGATATGTGTTTATTCAGATCATCAGGATAAACTGATAAGTACATGCTTGCAGAATAAGGATCTTTTTCCACCTGAAATGATTTTAACTACCATTGAAAAAGTAAATCAAAGTAAAAAAGATATCCATTAGATGACTCAGTCAAAACTGAAGCTATAACATTAGAATTACCAGTAGGCAGCGCTAGACGTAAATTATCAAACATTAGTCTTGATCGATTATTAGTATAAATAATAACGATGACCTTTGCTGTGTTAAGGATAGCCTAAACATCACTCGGGCCCGGCATGGCCAAGTGGTTAAGGCGCTCGACTCGCAATCTGAGGGTCGCGGGTTCGAATCCCTGTCACACCAAACATGCTCGCCCTTTCAGCCGTGGGGGCGTTATAATGTGATGGTCAATCACACTATTCGTTGGTAAAAGAGTAGCCCAAGAGTTGGCGGTGGGTGGTGATGACTAGCTGCCTTCCCTCTAGTCTTACACTGCTAAATTAGGGACGGCTAGCGCAGATAGCCGTAGTGTAGCTTTGCGCGAAATGAAAAATCAAACAAACATCACTCAGAAAAGATTCAAGTATATTAGAGATCAACGAAGACCACTACTTTACTTACACGTATGGCTAAAGACTTACATACTTCGTTCCAGAAGGACCAATCGGAATAGAAGACATATCTAAGTTTGAAGGTCATCTAACTGTTCAAATACATAGTATCTTCGAAAACTTTCAACCATGCTATTTATAAAGTCCTTCACTTCCCGAAAAAGTATTTATATGGTACCATGATAATCATTTCGACGTTACAACTTCAATGAAAGGTTTCGTCGGGGTAAGTTATTACTGCTAAGAATGTGACAAAGCATTTGAACATTTAGATTAATATCGTTGTTCAGGATATTGTAATGTTTGTTATAGTAATAAATGCTCGAAAGGTCAACCCATAGTTTCTCCTTATTGTAACAGATTTTGTAAATCGGCAAATTGTTACAATAGACATAAAACAAAGAATGTTAAACAAAGTGGTTATCATCTTCATGTGAAGAATTTCACCAGTGTAGAAATGTTTTGTCATTATTGACAGAAAGAAATGTAATCCAGAATCTCATGATGTAGCGAAATCATGTTTAGGATGTAAATCGTATGTTTTCAATAACCATTTAGGTTTTCTCCAGGATAAGACATCAAAGATTCGTCGAATAAATACTTATTTTTTTATTTTGAGACAGATCAAGAAACCGTAATTCATGAGGTAAACTATTGTGTGGCCCATGATTTTAACGGTAAGGAAACAGCTTTCAGATTATAATTCATATGACGAATTTTATAAATTCTTATTTTTGAAAGAATTATACAGCTATAGCACATAATATGAAAGGTTTTGACCGGCACTTTATCTTAAATTATTTTATTCATTAAAGAAGGATAAAGCCTGACATTATCGTAATCAGTGGAAAGTTTACAGTCATGGCCATCAAAAGTCTCAGAATTAAAATAATTAACAGATACAATTTTATACTTATGTCTTTATCATTGTTTCCAAAACCATTTGGATTAGAAGAACTACAGAAAGGCTATTTCCCTCACCTTTTCAATATAAACTCAAATCAGGAGTATAGAGGACATATACCGGATGCCAGTTTTTACTCTCTCATGTCAGTTCCTCGATTGACACTGTCAGCGATGAGAAGAAGAATACATCTTAAACTTTCAAGAAGAGATGTACAGGTAAGAAAAAATAACACTGTCAATGTTGATTCTTATTAAACATTTTGTCGTTCTCTTGAAGATTTTATTGAAAGTTATATTTATCAATATTTCTTGTTTTTCTTTAGATACTGCCGATCAGACGTAGACATACTTCGACGGTGCTGTCATCAAATCAGGGAAGAGTTACTCACAACCTACGATGTAGGTCCTTTCAGGTACATGGCCACTGCTTCCGTATGCATAGCTGTATACAGAAGCAAATTTATACCACCACAATAGATAGCTTTCATACCTAATCAAGGATACTTTACGACCAAAAGCTACAGCCAAGTAAGTATCCAATGGTTAGATTATATACAAAAATTTGAGGGGGTAAAGATCCAACATGCTCTTAATGGAGGTGAGAAACAAATCCTGAATTATAGAGTAGATGGTTTCCGTATGGAACAAAACACAATCTATGAGTTTTACGGGTGCTACTACAATGATTGTAATAAATGTTATGACTCTAACACAAAGAATGTAGTTCTAAATAGACCCATGTCGTTTATTAGAAATCGTACATTAGAAAGACAGCAACAACTCAAAGCTGTAGGATACAAAGTCATAACAATATG
>NW_013668145.1:158992-173319 GCF_000517525.1 Limulus polyphemus
AGGTCCTTGAGGGCAAAGTCTACACCAAACAATTCATCCTTCCAGACTTTAACACCCTTCCATATAGATAATGATTTTTTCCATATAATGGAACTAACTTCTCGCCATGGTACAGGGCCTTGAGGGCAAAGTCTACACCAAACAATTCATCCTTCCAGACTTTAACACCCTTCCATATAGATAATGATTTTTCCATATAATGTAACTAACTTCTCGCCATGGTACAGGGCCTTGAGGGCAAAGTCTACACCAAACAATTCATCCTTCCAGACTTTAACACCCTTCCATATAGATAATGATTTTTCCATATAATGTAACTAACTTCTCGCCATGGTACAGGGCCTTGAGGGCAGATCACAAGTGTATTCAAGTATGATCTATATGAGGTAAGTCCTGTTTCATTTATTTCTCATTAGACTTTGAGATAGATAACCATCTACTATACCTTTTACGTGTTTAGTGTCAGGTCTGACAGGAAGTGGTAAATTCCAATTTGTATACAAAATTAATGCAAAATATTCCCAACATTCAATTTATCGAAGGCTTACCTGAAAATTTTCATGATTATTTACAGTCTGATAAACCAAATATTTTTATCATTGGTAATCTTATGAGTGAAAATGGAAAAAATAAACGAGTATCTCAACGTTTTTACACATATTTTATATTGTACAGAATCTATTTTATCAGGGTACAGAAGCCCCCCAGTGGCACAGTGGAACGTCTGCGGACTTACAACGCTAGAAACCGGGTTTCGATACCCGTTGTGGGCAGAGCACAGATAGCCCATTGTGTAGCTTTGTGCTTAACTTCAAAACAAACAAACAGGGTACAGAAATACGTAATATTAGTTTAAATTCTCAAAATATTATTTTGTTCAAGAATGTCAGAAACAAATCTCAGTTGAATGTTTTAGTGAGACAAGTGTTTCCAGCATGTGTCAAATCATTTATTATCATGACTGCAGCAGTTATAGAACTAGAAGTATTTTTATCTGAAGGATGGGCCATATGTAATTAAAGAACTTGCATTCAAATGTTTAGTCACTGGATATTATATACATGCGTGTTTTTGTTTAAACAACCGTTTTCGAGTAAATATCTTTAAGGTTCTGATCGTCGTCAGTATAAATTAGTGACGCGCACATTCATCTCAATGGAACTTTGTTAACGTCGACAATCCCTTCCTGCTAGGTTGTTGAGAGAGAACTTTACCACTGTTTATATTGAGAACTCTGTTGAAAATTCCTTGTTACAATTGCTTTGACGCCTCAAGGTTAATAAACTTCCAAAATCGACCTTGTCCTGTCTGTTTTATATTAACAGTTATTATCACTGTAGTGTGAAGAAAGATGTTGTATCTAAATGGATGTATAAATAAACAATTTTTATATGTTGTACTCACAGTCTCTTTTTATTTATTCATCATGACACTTAGAATTAAACAACATCGAGAATTGTTCCGTACATTACCTAAAGTTACACGTAAACAGATTAAAGGAATAATTGCTGGAGCTAAAAATGAATTTATCTTGAGTATTTGTGAATGTGCTTTAAATGTTTTAAAGGGTAATGTCCCCATGAAGACCATACAAAAGCAGAAAGTTATACAGATCATTATTGAGAGAGTTGACTGTCAATAAAACATCAGTTAAACAGAAAAAACTTACTGATACAGAAATGGAGATTTTTACCATTCCTGGTAGCACTAATATTTTCATTATTTGGTGGTTGGACAGGATGGGCTATTGATAAAGCTGGTGGAATCTAAAAAGGTGGCAAAACGAATGGTTCTCGTTTCTGGATAACTGGTATATTTTCTTTATCAATCCAAAGTTTATGAAAGGCCGGTACATAAAGTATTAAACTCTATAGATAATGATATGAATTCAGTCCTACAAAATGATACATTACCCATAGATCATAAACCAACTGCAACAACGTCATCAGACTTTTCATTCACAAGCAATGGAACCCTTCAAAATTAAATGGAATCGCTGACTCATGAAAATTTAGAGATTGTTGACAGTGTTCCGCAGAAATATAAAAATAAAGCTGGAATTCTATTAAACTTGATACATTCCAGTGAAGATCTAACATGGAATGATCGTGGAGAATTAGCGACTAGTGGAAGATCCGTCCCAAACAGTAACATAACCGACCTGATCAATGACGTGCTATGAAAACAAAAGAATTTTAATCCTATTGCAGAACGATTATCAGATATGAATATTCCCCAAGAAGTTAAAAGACCTAAACGTACTTTATCTAAATGGGATCATTTTTAATAAAGGGCGAGGCTTTCTTAAGTGTCCATTTTTCAACTGGAAAATGATGAAATACAGTCCTTTCCTATAAGTATGATTTATACCGTTCTTGAAAATATAACTTGAAAAACCTTTTGCCAAAAATCTAGCACTCGGGCTACATTCTGTCATATTTTTCACATGTGTTCTCCTTTACCAGATTATATTGTACCTAGAATAAAAAAGGCAAAAAGTAAACCAATTGTAAGAAGGTATTCCCTTCTTCTGTCTTTTTCTGTGATAATATTTCAGTTGCCGACTTTGTTTACCATCCATTCTAAAAATACAAATATGAAACCCATCACCGAAATGCATACCACCTCTGTATATTAGCAAAGACAGGTGTAGAAATTAATGTGATCTCCTTTACATTTCTACAGTAAATCCAGCTATAGCAGGCTAATAAGGATAGTTATTTTGTATTGGACTACTTCCACAGATCATAAACGTAAGCTTTTATTATAATGTGGCATTATATTAAGTAGTGCAAAGCATATTAAGGAGTTGAATTAAAATGGTGATCTCCTTTTACCCATTCTGTGATCTCCTTTACATGCATCTCACCATGACCCGAATGATCTGTTTTTATAAATAGATTCCTAATTATCGATCACATATTTAGCTTTGTAATTTATCAGTCATTTAAACCTAAAACTAACACCAGTCACACCATTCGAATGTTAGTTATAGAGTTAAAAAGATACACACCTGTTGTGTGATCCCACTTTCAGGGACTTTTCTTGCAGGAAAATGAGTAGATTTGTGACTAATACATTTCAAATCTACCCTATCCTAATCATCTGCACATGGTGGAGACTAAGCGGGAAAAGCATTATTCACTCTTTATATTCCCCTCTGAAGCAAAACTCAAATAAGGAGTTCACGCAATTTCATGTTCAGTGATTTTTATTGAAGAATGCAATTTATTCTTACCCTTTCAGTTATTGATAACAACAAATGACTTGGTTGTTCTGTATAACGTATTAACAAACTGACATAATTTGAGTATCTACACTAGATATATGCGTAAAGGAGATCACGTGCTTAAAAAAACTAATTTTATAACAAGCTCCAAATGATTTTGTTTGGTTGGTTGGAAATAAGCACAAAGCTACACAATGGGCTATCTGTGCTCTGCCCACCACGGTTATCGAAACCCAGTTTCTATCGTTGTAAGTCCGCAGACTTACCGCTGTGCCACTGGGGGCGCTCCAAATGGACACACCCAAAATATCTCTTGATATCCTGTGTTTGGGATATGATCAAATCAAAATGTATATTTCCTGTATTGATTTTTGACTCTAATCCTTTTATTTACTCAAAAATTTGCAATTACTGTCTTGAAAATAAACAACCGTAAAGGAGAACACATTATTACGGCGACATATTATTTGGGATAGTTTTATATGTGAAAAAGTAATGGGACAATCAACTAATAAATTTTCAAAACATAAATGTTCACTAATTAATCACAATAAAGGCTTGAATCAAACTTATAATTTTTGTGTTTGTGTTATTGCTTTGAAATTCAATTTTTCTGCTAGCGACATGCTACTTTTAACACCCCACCATTGTTTATTTCCTTCGTTTGCTGGAAAAACTTTACCACAAACTCAACATATTATATATATTTGGAAAGCTCTGTCCATCGTCTATCATTTTAGAAATTATTATATATTTGTTTAAGTAAGTACTCAGATAAATCTGCCCCAGAACACTAGCGACATCAAATTGGGCACTTAAGAAAGCCTGGCCTTATAGTATTATTCATTAATTTGTATCTTGATTATCGTCATGGACTGTTGCCAGCCTTTTAAGCTTAGTAATATCTTGAGTCGTCTAAGAATTAATATCGTCTGTTGTAAAAGTCAAATTATTACTACAGTTAGAGATAAAGTTGATGATAACAAATTAAATAAAAGTAGACGGCGTAGAAAATAATGTCTAATAAAACTCTACAATTTATCTATTATAACCATACACATCCTGCTAGTTTTGGTGGAGTACAACGTTAAGTAAATCCGTAACTTTAAATCAGGTTAAAGACTGGTTAAGTCGACAGGACATATTCACTTTACATAAACCAGTTATCGTTTCAGGGATCGATGAACAATGACAGGCTGATTTGGTGGATCTCTCTAACCTGAGTCAACATAACAATCAGTTTAGGTATTTACTCACATCTATCGACATGTTTACTAAATATGCATGGGTCGTTCCACTCAAGGATAAGAACTGATGCTGGGACAGAGTTTACTAACCTTCTCTTTCAACGATATCTCAAGGAACAAGACATTCATTTCTTTACTACACATAATGAAACATCTGTTGTAGAAAGATTTAATCGCACTCTTAAAACTAAAATGTGGCGCTACTTTACTCATCGTGAAACTTATAAATATGTCACTGTATTGAAACATCTGGTCAATGCTTATAATCAATAGTATCATCGCAGTATTAAAATGAGACAAATAGATGTTAATCACTCTAATCAGTCTGTTGTATGGAAAACACTTTACAAAACGCCCACTAAAGTAAAATATCAGTTCAATGTAGGAGATCAAGTATGTATTAGTAAAATGAATCATCAATCAAGAAAGTTTATATGCCTGGATGGGCAGACGAAATATTTACGAAAGAACAGTGAGAAATCCACCAATGTATAAAGTGCAAGACCATCTCGGAGAAAAATTAAATGGAACATTTTACGAATCTGAACTACAAAGAGTTATAAAGTCTTCCGATGACGTCTACGCTGTAGAAGAAATATTATGTGAATGAGGAAGGGGTAAAAACAAATAGTATTTTGTAGAATAGAAAGGATATCCTGATAAATTTCATAGCTGTATCCCTCAATCAGACCTAAATCGCCAGGCGTCATAAAATGATATGTATAACTCAATTCCTCGTTATTCAGTATGGATCAGTTGTATGTGTCGTTACCTAGTAACAGTTCTATGAATTATTTTGCTAATAATACTCTGATAAACTATATCACTCATAATCTGAGATCTATCAACCTTGAAGGTTCGTGGGAAGTTGCCTTGGTCGAATTACAGTATCCACATAGCTAGAATAACATACATGATGGTACAAGATGGTTACCATACTTTTCAGGCTCTCACTCTACTACCATAATAAATTATATTACACCAGATCATTACAAAAATCTGAAGATTTAATTAGAATGTTAAACCAACTAGAAGATACGCTTCCTAAACTCACCAGTGAACGTATATTTACTTATGATTTGTTCACTCGAAAAGTAAACATGAACGTTAATGATGGAGCTTCTATAGTACTCGATCCTGTCCTATCAGTTATACTTGGATTTGATAATAATCGCACGATAACAGAGCCCACTATAGATCCATATACTGTTAATATGCATGGTAGATTTTAATAGCTCTGTGTTTACTGAGGTATTGTGGGACCTAATATTATTGGTGATGCTATGTTCTGCTAATACGAATCGTTCAAGTTAAAGGTCAGGATAGAGACATGATCACTGAATCCCCAGTACAGACCTGTTTCTAAACACAGTTTTCAGACTATGGAATTCGATATAAGGGACAATATTGGTCAGACTATCTCATTTAAACAAGGAAGAGTGATCTTAACGCTCCATCTTCACAACTATGAGAGTTTCTTACTATCAAGAACCAGCCGTCTGTGATGCATATCACGATTACCAAGTGGAAAACGGTTTACCTTATTATGTTAGTAGTCAGTGGCAAAGGGGGCACAAAGTAGGAGACGTTTTGAGTAACCTTTTTCGATCGGCTAGACTATTTCTGAAGAAAAGGGGCATTAGCAATGGGAAAATAAACTGTTTATTCAGGCATAAATTTAACATCAAATGCCATACAAGGAAAACATTTTGTTCGTGCTCAGAATCTGGCTCGAGATGCTCTACGTAATAAAAAGAAGAAACAGAAAGGTCCCATGTTCAGAATAGCTAAAACTAAGAGACGAAGAACATTGATTCCATACTTTTTCGACAAGTAATCATGACTCTCTTACAAATTGAAAAATCCTGTCAGTGTACAAAGTCTGAGCTAGATTTATTTTCTCTCCCTCCCACGCAAACCGTGACTGAGGAGAGTCAGTGGACTGAATATTATCCTCTGTCTTCAGGGACTGAGAGAGGACCCATCGAATTTTCCATATCGGGATCAGGAAATGAATATTTAGATCCGGCACAATTATATCTTCATGCAAAGGCACTGGCGGATTAACCATTAGGCTGAGTAGGCTTAAGCCTAGGGGCCCGGAGCAAAAAAAGGTTTAATTGGGTGTAAAAAAAATGGTTAAATTGAGTGTACACGTGAATATTTTGAATGATATTTCAGTACTTTTGCATATGTTTTTTTCATATCTGGAATAATACAAATACTATTTTGTTTTCTAAATTAGGATACAAACATATAAACATTTATAAGTAATGCTTTTAGGACTTCGTACTGCAACCGCGAGATTGTTCTTACCATGACGACGCTATTACGTCACGATTTGGTGTTAGCAATGAAAACATGAACCTAAAGCTCTCTGCTCATACTAGTATTTTGTATTGTTGGCAGTTTTTCTTCTGCAAAATGGCTAACTAGGGAATACAAACATAAAAGCGGAGCATAAAAAAGGAGAGAGAACAAGAGAGTCTACAAAAGAATACATCCAAGCTTGACAAGTTTTTTAAACCAGCAAAAGAACTAATACTTGATGATGTGGACGATGAAAAAGTAGGCGAAGAATCGCAACGTGAAGTTCATTCCGGATCCGATGATGGAGAAATCGCAGACAAGTCGTCGAAGTCGATGGAGAGTGATTTGGGCATGTGGCCTTACAAAATTACAGAAGACATGCGCGTATACTGGTTAACGACAGGGAGCGAAGCCTGTTGGATCATGAATGCCGGTATTGTGAAATCTATAAAATATGACGGTAAACATAAATGTTACTTTAGTAAGTCCATGTTTTACCGCTCCATTACAAATGGCGAGAAAATCAGAAGTAGGCTGTGTTATTCTCCAAGCACAGGTAAGGCATTCTGTTTTAACTGCAAACTGTTTTCAAATTCAAGTGAAGACCATGCTTTTTCGAAGTATGGCTTCTCTGAGTGGAAAAATGCAAGTCAAAGATTAGAAAGTCATGAAAACAGCCAAGTTCATCGGGATGCGACCATTACCCTCACTACAAAGTATCGAGTTATTGGATGTGTAAACAGCTTGATTACTCGACAATACCAGTCAGAATGTCATTACATGAAAGCACTTCTGGAAAGGGTTATTGCGACAATTAAATTTCTTGCTGAGCGGGGACTAGCCTTTAGGGGACACAACGAGTGCATCGGATCACCAAACAATGGCAAATTTCTAGGGACACTAGAATTGCTAGCGCAATTCGATCCTTTTTTGGCAACTCATGTTGAAAAGAATGGAAATAAGGGTAAAGGCTATGTGTCCTACCTTTAATCCACAGTATGCATAAGCTGATTGAAATTCTTGGACAAAAGGTGTTAGAGAAAATTATTTCGGAACTCAAAGAAGCCAAATATTTGTCAATATCTGTGGATTCAACTCTGACATTTCACACGTGGATCAGCTGTCTTGTATTTTTTTATATGTGCGTGAGAGTGGTCCTATTGAAAGATTCGTCAAATTCTCGATTGCAGAGGTCACAGTGGTGAACAACTTTTCGAGAGTATTCTGATGTTTTTAGAAACAGAAAAAATTTGACTTAGAGAACTGCAGAGGTCAATTATACTACAACGCCTCCAACATGAGTGGCAAGTGTAATGGTCTTCAAGGTAAAATACTGACTATATTCCTTGCTTTGCTCACTCGTTGAACCTTGTCGGTCATTCAGCAGTGGATTGTGTTCCGAAAACTATTGTATTTTTTGATTTTGTTGAACAGTTGTACAATTTCTTCAGTGCTTCAACCTACTGGTGGGAAATACTTGTGGGTGAGCTTGGAAAGAATCTTGCAGTTGTGAAGAGACTTGGTGATACTCGGTGGTCTGCTCACGCCAGTGCTACAGCCGACCTATATCAGGGATACGAGAAAGTAAATTCAGCATTGCTCAGAATCCAGATGAAAGGTCAAACACGTGACAAGAAACCAGAGGTCTTGTAAGCAAAATGGAATTTCTGGAGTATGGAATACTTCTCAGCGTTTGGCCAACAATTTTTGAGCGATTCCACAAAACCAGCTTGAATTTACAAAACCCAGAAATAGATCGTAACAAAGGCGTGATACTTTTGCAGTCTTTGGAGCCCTATATCTCAGATCTCAAGACCAATGACTCATTTGAGGACTTTGAGCAAGAAGGCATTTCAAAGGCTGGGACATCAGTTTACAAAGAAGAAACGCAAAGGAAGCGAAAAGTTAGTACCAGGATAACAAGATATGACGGTGAAGCACAGGCAACAGATTTTTCACCTCGCCAGAGTTTCAAGATTAATGTGTACTTACCGATCTTAGACAAATTATCAGCAGAGCTTAAAAAACGCACTGAAGCATATAGATCTGTGTCTTTCTTTCTCGTATTTGCAATATTGATGTCGACACACTTAAAAAGGCAGCGAATATCCTCATACAAGTTTATCCGGAGACTTTAACTTGGCCTTTGTGGAAGAGCTCGTCCACTTTCAGAAGTACATTCAAGGACAATCCGATGATGATGTCACTGTCACTGGGATGTATCTAGCTCTGGCAAGAGATCGACTGCACGAGGTGTATCCAAATACATACATTTGCTTTAGAATTTATCTGTCATTAATGGTCAGGTGAGCGTTCATTTTCGGCACTGAAGAGAATCAAAACCTATTTGTGCTCAACAATGAGTGATGATAAACTTAGTCATCTGGCTCTCATGCACATTGAATCAGATATGCTTCGATTTACATGCTGTTATCGACACTTTTGTAAACCAAAAAACACAGAAATTTTTTAAAACTACAAATGTAAAGAAGATGAAAAATAAATGAATAAAAGGGCTGTAATTGATTCATATAACTTTATGCTATTATACGTGTAGTGCCCCCAGTGGCACAGCGGTATGTCTGCGGACTTACAACGCTAGAATCCGGGTTTCGATACCCGTGGTGGGCAGAGCACAGATAGCCCATTGTGTAGCTTTGTGCTTAATTACAAACAAATAAACAATACATAGTACAACGAATATAAGTTATTCAACGTAACTTAACGTCACTTTATTCTATTCAACGAAGGGTGGGGTAGGGGAGCAAGATCAGGGGAGCCTTACTAAAGCTCAGTGCAAAGGCAAATACTGTTAAGCCTGATGGGACTGAAATAATAAAGGATAAAGATAAATCTGCTTCTGTCAACCTGTTGCTTCAGTCTATGTTTTCTCAAGTGGATGTAACACCTGAATGGCAAACTCATTTTTTCATCTCACAACCTTTATGCGTATAAGACCTACATAGAAACTTTACTGAGTTATAATGGTGAAGCTCAGAAAAGTCATTTGACATCGTTCATGTGGATAAAAGACACAGCGGATAATTTTGATGATCTCGATTTTAACGATGGTGAGAAAGACGGAATCAAAGACTGACACAATAAATACAAGTGGTAGTCAAATAGTCGACTTGATCAGTCGTTTACATTCGGATATCTTTTTACAGAACGAGTTCTTGCCTAATGGTGTAAATTTAAAACTCCTACTCGTACAAAGTAAATATTATTTTTGTATTATATCAAACGATGAATCTGGATTCCAAATTGTACTGCAACACATTTCTATCTAAGCTCGAAAAGACAATATCGGCCCGTCAGTTGTTCTGTTGCATGCTAAAGCATTTCAGAAAGGAACAGCTAAATATCCTTTGAAATATATAGTGTGTAAGTTATTTTCAATTCCCCAGTGATACTTACAGGCATCTATTGATAATGCATTTTTACGGCAAGTACCTATACATTTTATTATGAGATGTGTTGACAACAATGCATTTAGTGGATGTGGGAAGAAAAATCCGTACAATTTCAAACATTAAAGTATCAATTTCAAGACAATCAACGTGGGTGGAAAACAGATTCCTGCTCGACTTTTACAACCAGATTTTGATGCTGAACTGTATGCACGAAACTATGAAACATTACTTAGTGGAATTGGAAAACAATTTCAAGTTCAAGGAATTGATATAAGATATGACGAATGCTCGAGAGGACAGACACTTTTTGCCTTTAATCTTTGCCAATATATCTGCTGGAGATTTTCGTTTTATCTTGGTGAAATAGGGACATTTACAAATTGAAACACGTTTTGGTAGTACCTTACCTAACACTATAAATGTTCTAGTCTATGCAGAATTCCAGTCAATTTTAGAAATAGATCAGTCTAGAAACATCTTAACTGATATCTATGAAGCTATTATTCGATACTTTCACAAGACTTGTGTACACAAAAGAAGTTTGAAGGTGTGTTTGCCAGTTATCAACTACTTAATCATGCAGAAAAATAATTGTACATCGTCAACTTGGATCTGAGTCATAAACCTGATAGCCACTGAGTCCGTATTTACTTTGGTTGAAATGAAAAAGGAGAATATTTTGATCTATTGGGACTACCTCAATAAAACCTCAACATAGAAAAAGTCATCAAGAAGAATTGTCAAACGTAGTCTTGCAACAGAAAAGTACTGCAAGGGCCATATTCATCTGTGTGTGTGGATAATATTGTGTATGCTATGCTTATTATCGTTGTCGACATGTTGGCCAAGATTCTCTGTGAAGCCATTCGAGCACCAAAGCCTACAGCAAAAGTGGCTAATTATACTGCACCAAAATCTATGCACAGCTACTAAACAAACCATTGCAAAGGTTATAGTGCTATTTTTAAGTTGATTGTTGAAAGTCGAGATTTCCACCCTCTAACATTTTCTAAGTTCTTCTTCTCTACCAACATAAGCTATTCGAAGCCATTCAAGCATCTCAGAATTGTAGAATCCATTTAATCACCGTTATACTAGTCGGAAATGCTTCGTTTTATACCAGTCAGAAACGCTTCGTTTTATTAGAGTAAGCAATGTGTATATTTATAACACTGTCTCCAGCCTTATTATTACTGGTTATGGTTTTACAAACCTCTACAGAAGAAAAAGGGCTACGAATATTCTACTGAAACCTAGACAATAGTAATGAATGCAGTAATGTCTAGCAATATTGTCTACATTATTTCCAGCCTAGTTTGTTTACTTTTTTAGTAGTCCCTAATTGTAGGCTTGAAAATATAATCTTTGCATTTTGATTCAACTTGTTTCTGTACTTTTTTGATTATCTGTATTCCCCTTTTAAAATTAACAATTTTTACTTATCTTATGTGCATAATATATTACTACTTCGATATACATTTGATCTATTGCTGTTTCGTAACTCGTCAGCTGATGAGAGATACTTATCTGTTTAAACTTCCAGGCCCTTCAATTGCATTTTCTTGTACGCCTAATATATTGCTGGTTCTATTTTTCACCTTGACTTTGCGGCTTCTATATACGTCTCATCTACTGTTGCTTCTGTATTCATTTTGACTGTTTTCCTTCGATGTACGTCTCGTCTGTTGCTAGTTTTATTTCCACCTTGACTGTTGCTCTTTATGTTTTCATCTTCACTGTTTCTTCTTCGATATACGTCTGACGTGTTGTTATTTGTGAGCATACCATATATATCCATCATTATTACACTTGTCGCAACGATTAGTAATCGGTGAGTAAATTACACATCTTTCCTTATTTACACGCGTTTTCTCTGTCTGCATATTTGATATCTGTTTATTTCTAATATTCAGTTAAAATGATTTTTTTCTGTTTCAAGCTTTGTTTGTTAGGGAAAAGGTTTCCAGCTAAAATATACTAATTTCCTAATCTCAACATTTCACTGGATATTTCGTAGAAAATTACCACAGAATTTGGTATTTGTTTTAAAACTTTAGGCAAGTGAATTTATGGTAATTATCACTTTAGGATCATTCCAGTTATTTGAGTCACAATCCCATGTATCAAACCCATCATGCTATCCCACCCCCACAAGTTATTCCTGTTTTTCAAGCTCTCGAGATCCAAATTTATAAAAGTCTTTGGTAAGCTTGTAGAATGAAATTGATCGTACGATATGACCTTCTTGTCTTTCTCCGTAAGCCTATCAAAGCTTAACATATAATTCATTCATCCACTTTATATGCAGGAGACACAAACGTAATATGAAAAGTATATACTTAGCACCTAATACACATACGTTCGCTTTCTCTTTTCGCCTTTACATATACTTTCATATCTCCAATTAAATTATTGAGATTATTAATCGAATAGTAACAATCTTGAATACTAAATGGTTTTTCAAAATAAAAGTTATTTCAATATTAAACTCTTTTCAAAACTTTGTTCGCGATTTAACTTTTTATTAATTCGTAATCTTTCATCCCTATTCTCATTTAGAATCAGGTTTAGAAATTATATATTATTTATCTTTTCTTTATGTTTCAACATTGAATGTCAAAGGGTATAACCTACTTTACCATTACCGATTTTAAATTCTAAGTCATATAATTCAAGCCCCGTGGTAGCTCAGCAGTGAATCTGAGGGCTTATACAGCTAAAAATTGGGTTTCGATATTCACAATTTATAAAGTTTGTGTTTCATAGTATATCTCAGTACAGGTTCAGATATTCACACAGTTTGTGTTTGGTAGTACATCTAGGTACAGATTTATAGATTCATACAATTTATGTTTTATAGTACATCTCAGTACAGGTTCAGAGATGCATACACTGTGTTTGATAGTACATCTCAGTACAGGTTCAGAGATTCATATAGTTTGTGTTTGATAGTACATCTCAGTACAGGATCAGAGATTCATACACTTTGTGTTTGATAGTACATCTCAGTACAGGTTCAGATATTCACACAGTTTATATTTTATAGTACATCTCAGTACAGGTTCAGAGATTCATATAGTTTGTGTTTGATAGTACATCTCAGTACAGGATCAGAGATTCATACACTTTGTATTTGATAGTACATCTCAGTACAGGATCAAAGATTCATACAGTTTGTGTTTAATAGTACATCTAGGTACAGATAGAGGGCAAAGAATAAGAAGCAATAAATAAATAAAATATTGTTGTACATTATCCCATGACAGAGGTCCATCACAGAACTATTTCGAAAATTCTTTCAATGATTGGTAGAATTTATTCATGAAAAAAAAAAACTTGGTAACGTGAATTAATGTCTTTGTTTTGTTTATTGCAAAATACATATATAGTTAACAATGTGGATAACTTTGAGTACAAATTATTTAACATAAAAATATAAATTATCCTGTTCTTCTTGACACAGTTTTTTAAGTTTGCTTAATATTGAACTATTTGATTCGGGAAGTATTTCACTAATTTTAAAGTTAATCTTTTGGTGTTTTAGAAACTCGTTTTAAGAAAATTCAAAAATTATTCTAATAATACGCATGTAAGCTATAATGTAGAGATTAAATCCGCTAGAGTGTTGCTTAGTTACAGTTATTCAAGTCATTCCATTGGGAAAAAATAACAAGCGTTACATGCTTTTCACTTCCTGACTTTAGTAGACAGTTTGGAACAAAATGAAACTTTTTTGTTTCTAATTCACTGTGACGGATTCATTATTATATATTTATTTTAATATCGATGTTTGCTTGAATTAAATTTATATTTACAAGTGTACATAACTTATACAGTTAAATATGTATTGCGAAACTCCCGCCTATCCTCTAAAGTTGTAGATGATTCTCGAGTGTAAGAATCAACAAAATATGTATGTACGTAAACGCTTAATGTAGCTTTGTACTGTTGCATAATCTGAATTTTCTAGAAACTCTCAACACGCCTATAAATATAACCAACGCGAGGCGCCAAAAAAGAGTATCTATTATTGGTTTGCTAGAGTTGGAGTGCTACAAACTTCGGAAGCTATAACTGTGATTAACGCTTAGAAATCATAAAACTTCAGATATTTGACCAGAATCATTT
>NW_013668145.1:174318-175930 GCF_000517525.1 Limulus polyphemus
CCTTAATGGTCACTAACTGTTCAGGTGAGCGTTCATTTTCGGCACTGAAGAGGATCAAAACCTATTTGTGCTCAACAATGAGTGATGAGAAACTTAGTCATCTGGCTCTCATGCACATTGAATCAGATATGCTTCGATCTGTTGATTTACATGCTGTTATCGACACTTTTGTAAACCAAAAAAAACACAGAAATTTGTTAAAACTACAAATGTAAAGAAAATGAAAAATGAATGAATAAAAGGGCTGTAATTGATTCATATAACTTTATGCTATTATACATGTAGTGCCCCCAGTGGCACAGCGGTATATCTGCGGACTTACAACGCTAGAATCCGGGTTTCGATACCCGTGGTGGGTAGATCACAGATAACCCATTGTGTAGATTTGTGCTGAGTGTAAAAAAAATGGTTAAATTGAGTGTACACGTGAATATTTTGAATGATATTTCAGTACTTTTGCATATGTTTTTTTCATATCTGGAATAATACAAATACTATTTTGTTTTCTAAATTAGGATCCAAACATATAAACATTTATAAGTAATGCTTTTAGGACTTCATACTGCAACCGCAAGATTGTTCTTACCATGACGACGCTATTACGTCACGATTTGGTGTTAGCAATGAAAACATGAACCTAAAGCTCTCTCTTCATACTAGTATTTTGTATTGTTGGCAGTTTTTCTTCTGCAAAATGGCTAACTAGGGAATACAAACATAAAAGTGGAGCATAAAAAAAGGAGAGAGAACAAGAGAGTCTACAAAAGAATACATCCAAGCTTGACAAATTTTTTAAACCAGCAAAAGAAGCAATACTTGACGATGTGGACGATGAAAAAGTAGGCGAAGAATCCCAACGTGAAGTTCATTCCGGATCCGATGATGGAGAAATCGCAGACAAGTCGTCGAAGTCAATGGAGAGTGATTTGGGCATGTGGCCTGACAAAATTACAGAAGACATGCGCGTATACTGGTTAAAGACAGGGAGCGAAGCCTGTTGGATCATGAATGCCAGTATTGTGAAATCTATAAAATATGACGGTAAACAGAAACGTTACTTTAGTAAGTCCATGTTTTATCGCTCCATTACAAATGGCGAGAAAATCAGAAGTAGGCTGTGTTATTCTCCAAGCACAGGTAAGGCATTCTATTTTAACTGCAAACTGTTTTCAAATTCAAGTGAAGACCATGCTTTTTTCGAAGTATGGCTTCTCTGAGTGGAAAAATGCAAGTCAAAGATTAGAAAGTCATGAAAACAGCCAAGTTCATCGGGATGCGACCATTACCCTCACTACAAAGTATCGAGTTATTGGATGTGTAAACAGCTTGATTACTCAACATTACCAGTCAGAATGTCATTACATGAAAGCACTTCTGGAAAGGGTTATTGCTACAATTAAATTTCTTGCTGAGCGGGGACTAGCCTTTAGGGGACACAACGAGTGCATCGGATCACCAAACAATGGCAAATTTCTAGGGACACTAGAATTGCTAGAGCAATTCGATCCTTTTTTGGCAACTCATGTTGAAAAGAATGGAAATAAGGGTAAAGGCTATGTGTCCTGCCTTTCATCCACAGTATGCATAAGCTGATTGAAATGCTTGGACAAAT
>NW_013668145.1:176930-182127 GCF_000517525.1 Limulus polyphemus
GCATATATTTAAATACTAAATCCAAAGTACAGTTTAACTATTAAATTTGAAGTATCATTTAACTCAATTTCAGGCTATTTGAAATTCTAATACGTAACACATTCAGCATTGTTTCTTATCCAAGAGGTGTACATTATTTTGAGTATTGATTTTCACCATGGCTAATATTATAACAATATTAAAAGTTGTATTAAACGTTAAAATTTATGTATTTCATTGAATATCATCCGTTGAAACAAGAGACGAACTAAACAAATCGTGTTCTAGAAAACTGTGTTTAGTAGGCTATCTATATCTATGTGTGTTTATCAGGATATCTATGTGTGTTTATCAGGATATCTATGTGTGTTTATCGGTATATCTATGTGTGTTTATTAGGATATCTATGTGTGTGTTTATCAGGATATCTATGTGTGTTTATTAGGGTATCTATGTGTGTTTATCAAGATATCTATGTGTGTTTATTAGGATATCTATGTGTGTTTATTAGGCTATCTATGTGTGTTTATCAGAATATCTATGTGTGTTTATTAGGATATCTATGTGTGTTTATTAGGCTATCTATGTGTGTTTATCAGGATATCTATGTGTGTTTATAAGATATGAATGAGATGAACAGTGGTAAGAAATATTGAAAATTTAGACAGCACTGTAAAATTAGGTTAATATTGAGGTTTCAGCTTCTATAGTAACGATTTTTTAAAACTTTCGGTGACTTTTTTTACAACTTTATTTTAACTTATTGAAAAAAATATAGTCTTTAAAACTAACTTCAGTATAAATGAACAGCGCTACCATAGCCACTATGTATTTAAGAACAACCACTTGCATTAATCATTAGTGGCTAGTGATAGTTCTGAGACTGTTGAAGAGCTTAAAATTTTCACGTATTGTACACTATTTTCTTCTTAGAAATTGTTAATAAAAACCTTAATAAATATTGTAGAAAGGAATTGATCAATGTCTACTGATTTACGTTTTGAGCCTCCTACCTAGCGGAAAGAAATTCACATTAAACAGCATAACAAAAACTGTTGGTTCTTCGTGAATTGAAATCATTTACCAGAAAATTCATTATTAAATTCGAAACAAAACGTTATATGAATTTAAATATACGCAATGGTTATTAGAAATTGAAGAAAAAATAAGCGAAATAATATAACTTAAGTGAAAAAACTTATTTGGAAATGGACATTATGATCAGATCTTCTTTGTCAAACCTTGCTTAAACTTATGAGTACTCTAAACAGTAAAAATTTATTGAAAATACTATCAATCTGTTTTGATTTTTTTTTTACATACGTTGGTAACATCTGGGTTTAAAAGTTCAACTATACTCTACTTAACCATCCTGTAGTGAATTATAACTTACTTACTCGGTAAATACCAAAAGATACTGATTTTAATTCGTTTATTCATAGTCCCAATTACCAAATTAAAACTTCTATTTGTTGCAAGTTTTAGAATAAGCAAGATATATTTATAAACGTTACGGCAGCCATTAATTCTAACGATGTTGTTATTTTAGTATTGTACCTGTTACAGGAATTGTGTTTTACAATAAAATCTTCAAACCAAGCCTTATCATTTCAATTAATAGCAAGAACTATAAAATTAAAATATTTTCGTTATGACGTATCTACTCGTTTTTGTTTTGTTTTTTTGTCATTAAGCACAGAGCTGCACTATGGTCTATATTTGCTCTGCCCACTACGTGTATCGAAACCTAATTTTTAGCGTTATATACTCCTGATTTACCGCTGAGCTTTCGGGGAAAGGAGAGAGTTACAAATGATCACTACATTCTGAGATAGCTTTTTCTTTTTCTTTTTAAATTCTACAAATTTAATAAGATGGCCCCAAATCAAATTGTTACTGAAACTACGAAGGAAAAAAATCGTCAGTGCTCCGACCTATGAAGCGTTAGAATACTCCGTGTATTTGGTAGAAACAATTTAGTGGTTGACATATAAATAACAACTATAAACAAGTACATCAAATACATCAAAAAATACAGATGTTGCCGGAGTTTAACATTTTTTCGGTCAGGGAATGTAATAGAATTCACCAGAAATTGTTTGGATTTCTAAACATAATGAATGACCTAAACGAAATTTTTTTTAATTGGTTTGTGTTTTAGCGCCAACTTCCACGGTGTTATTTGGGTTGTTTGTTCGCAGGGATGATCGAAACTTTATACGTTTACGACTGAGCCCCCTGAAAATCGTTTAGATAGTAAAAATTTTGGTAAAATTACTGTGGATACACTAAACTGACATGATATGTCTGTCTCAACTATTTGCGAGAAGATGGCAGCACCAATAAGAACGTAACTGAAACAAGTAAAAAGATTTGTAAGTAATATTAATTTATCTCTATGTTAAATATCCTTAACTAATCATATTTACTTGACCATCAAATGAACATAAACTAATCCAAATTATCTTACTTGTTACAACTTAGTTACTTTGATTTTACCCTGGTATATTTACTCCAAAATAATAAATATACTGTAAATCTGTCGTGTGTATATATATACTCGTATATACTCATACACCACCCGAAAATACACACATAATACACCATATATATTTACCTAATCTTCTTAATTTTGTATTGTCCCAACCCTGGCGGCCACAACAATAAACTTGAGGGCCTATAACACTAACATTCGGGGATTAATCTCTACGGTGCACACAATCAGATAGTCATTGTGTAATTTTTCTTAATAACAAACAAACAAATCATAATAACGGTTGGAGACGGCTTGAATGGCTAATAAAGAAAAACTTTAATATAAGTTTAACACATCATCTGATCTGATGATGACAGAACCTTGTCGAAACGTTGTACATTTGCTGTTATGTTAAACTTATATTAAAGTTTTTCTTCATTACCCATTCAAGCCGTCTCCAACCATTATTAGTCTCAAAGTGGGTTCCTCGTCATCGAATTTGAAAACAAACCATAAGATTATTATATAAACATAGTCATATTTATTCTACTCTTAGGTCACGAAGAGTTAATTAGTTGGTTCTCAGGCTCCTGCGGAATATTTTGTTTTCCTTTCCACAAATTTATGACGAGAATATTATTGCTTAGAATGGATACCACCCAGTGACATAGTGCTGATTATGTATTAAGTAAAACTACGTTTACTTTCGCTTAAATTCTCTCTGAATAAGCATTACTTTTTCTGGTGAAAAATAAAAGAAATATTTAGCATATATGGCCCCTCAGTGACACAGCGGTATGTCTGCGGACTTACAACGCTATAATCCAGGTTTCGATACCCGTGGTGGGCAGAGCACAGATAGCCCGTTGTGTAGCTTGGTGCTTAACTTCCAACAAATATATATATTATCATTGAACAGTTGATCTGCTGTATAATACTGAATAATGAATTCGACGAAATGTCGTAACATTATTCATGTACCTAAATTAATTTAAGTTACTCTATGGAAAAGTAAAATGAATTCAAATCCCCATAACTGTTATTATTGTTTTCTTAGTGCAAAAATACACAATGGGCTACCTGCAAACCGTGCAGAATCAAACTCCGGATTTTAGTATTGCACGTCAATAGACCTTTCTCTCACCCACAGGGGGAAGGGAACAATTAAAAGAATAGTTTAAATGAGCCGAGAACTGATCGTGTAAAGTTCACATAAATAAACCGAGGATTTGAAGGAGGACAAAGGCCGAGTGAGACAATTATTATGTACAAAACTTCCACAAGAATAAAAATATATATGAATAAAACCACAAACAAAAAAAATATATTTCCTTTGAACCAGTTGTTTGTTCGTTTTGGATATGTGCGTGGAATTGTACAAGGCCTCTTTTCCTTAGCCATTCCCAATTTTGAACTGATAGACTAGATCTTAGGTAGCTAGTCGTCAGCACCCACCGCAAATTCTTGTGCTTCTTTTATCATACCGAATAGTAGAACTTATAACGCAACCACCGTTCCATGGTGCGGAGAGCGATTTTGTGGCAGCAGGATGCGTATTCACAGTTTGGAACGTTAACCACTGGACCACACCCAGCTCACCATTGAACAAAAACTGAAAAAAGTCCATCTGATCTAAGGATTATTCACCGAATTGAAGACAATATTAATAACTGGAACCAGCAAATGTAGGTATGGAGACCAAATGAAAAAAAAAAAGTTCAAGTGAACGAAGAGCTTAGAAAATAACATTCACCTAAACAGTAAAACTGTTTTATTGAAGTAAATACAGGCTTCAAGTTTCAAAATTTCTTAGCAGGTTTTGAAAGGCATGGTTACTTAAACAGTATTATTAGGATCGAAAAATATTTATTATTGGAGTGAGTACTTACCATTAAAGTGACGATGGAACATATCGAAGAGAGCGTTGACTGTATAAGTAAACAACAACCATAGAAGTGACCAGTGAAAGAGAGAATCAACTGTGGAAATAAAAAACAGACAGATACAGCATCGATACAAACTAGAAGGTGTAAAGGGTAAAATTTACGTCAGTAAGACAAATATATCTGAAAATTTAGTTCCACATAGCAGTAGGGTTACATTGTATATTACGTTCATTAAGACAGTTATACATGAAAAATTAAGTCTCACATAGCAGTAGGGTTACATTGTATATTACGTTCATTAAGACAGTTATACATGAAAAATTAAGTCTCACACAGCAGTAGGGTTACATTGACTATCTCGTTCAGTAAGACAGTTATACATGAAAAATTAAGTCCTACACAGCAGTAGGGTTACATTGTATATTACGTTCATTAAGACAGTTATACATGAAAAATTAAGTCTCACACAGCAGTAGGGTTACATTGTATATTACGTTCATTAAGACAGTTATACATGAAAAATTAAGTCTCTCACAGCAGTAGGGTTACATTGTATATTACGTTCATTAAGACAGTTACACATGAAAAATTAAGTCTCACACAGCAGTAGGGTTACATTGTATATTACATTCATTAAGACAGTTATACATGAAAAATTAAGTCTCACACAGCAGTAGGGTTACATTGTCCATCTCGTTCAGTAAGACAGTTATATATGAAAAATTAAGTCCTATACAGCAGTGGGGTACATTGTCTATCACGTTCAGTAAGACATTTATATACCGTAAAATTAAGTCCTATACAGCAGTGGGGTACATTGTCTATCACGTTCAGTAAGACATTTATATACCGTAAA
>NW_013668146.1:0-4238 GCF_000517525.1 Limulus polyphemus
GTCGCTTAAGTTTCGTCGGAACGAAGTTGCGGAAAGTTAATTAACAAACGGAGACGTAACAATATGTTAGATACAATTCAGTGTTATACTTTATACCTCAAACTTGAAATACGAACGATGTTTATTTAGGGTTTAGTTATGATTCAAGAACACTGGATTTGGAAACAACATTGATGATTTGGATACACGTGGATATGTTATGTCTGAAATTGAAATTTTAAACAATAATACAATAGTGAGGAAACTGTCCAACTATCCAAAAAGATCAGCCATTTTGAAAACGGCGGATTGTGACCTGGCATAGTGTTTGACTGTGAGGTATGCACTATGTGTTCTTCAAGTTACAATCACATTCTATTATATTTTGATGATTTTACTCTTAATATATGTAACCATCAGTTTTGTTATTTAGTTTAGTGTAAAACGCAGTTATTTGTGAGCTTATTTATTATGAATTGACAGTGACAATTATTTAACATTTTTCCGAAAGCGACACGCCAATTCAACGATACGTTTGCTAAATTAAGTAGTCAATCAGTTAGTACTTTGCTGTCTTAAAAGCTAAAACATCTCTTCTCTGTACGAACGTGTATAGGAGTAGTTTAAAAGTCTACCGTGTTATACAACTATATAACGCACTCACCATTACATTGGCATTAGTACTATTTGTTTATCTAATTTCTAGCCTAGAAATATTAACTTAGTACTAAGTTAATACTACTAGCGACTCTTTGTCGTACTCGTACTAGTACTTAGTCGGTGTCCTAACGTTAGGTGTCAGCTTACACTAATTACAGAGCCAAAAGTTACCTAGGAGTATGTATATATACATATATATATATATAGTGAGAATTTATTAACACGAATACGGTACTTCCTGTAATCATTACCAAACATTTTACTGAGTAGAGGATATGGCTTGTGCAACTTTAAAAAGATCAAGTGAATGGGACCCATTGTTAAGTCCAAATAGTGGAAGACCAGCCAAACGGCGTAGATGCATGCCAGTTACACTAACAGTTCCTTCTGCCATTCCACCTACAAATAGAAGGCCCCATGAAATCAGTCATTCTCCATTTGAAGAAATGTCAACGGATTTATCTTCAGGTAGGAAGTATGAATTTATTTAAAAGAAACTTGAAATATTATATATTGAGAAAGAACTGACAAATTGCATATTAATTAATGTTATTATTATTTCATAAACCATAGATATTTAGTTTCACAGAGAAATTAAAAAGAAAGAATTCATTGTATAAAAATATATATTAGGCCTATGTTAAAAGCTGAAATGAAAGAATTTATTTTGTTTGCTGTTTGGGATACTGCTTATGACAGAAGCTCAAGTTGGCAATTTGGACACATTGTTTTTAAGAGCTATAATAATGTGCAGCCCTGTTTGTCCACCATTATTACAAGATCACTACCAAATACATAGATAGTTTTTTTCAATCACATGTAGGCTGACCGATATATCTAAGTCTCCCCATTTTTAAATTTGTTCTCCTGTCTATATAAGGCAAGAACAACTTTTTAAGTTCCTATAAGTGAAGCTAAACATTTAATTTGCACATTTTACCATAGCTAAGTTAATATGCAGCATACAGCTTTAAGGTTTTTTCAACAACTACATTTTCTCTCAAACAAGAAGCAAGACATTTCAATATTTCATGTGCAAAACTAAACACTTTTTTCCTTTTGTTTACATGGATAACAAGAGACTATATAGTTCTTCTAAGTCATCACATTTTCTATTACCACCATACATCAAAGTGCCTATAGAAACCTCTTTTCTTTTATCCAACCTGGATCTCTAAATATTAATTCAATCTCCTTTTAAATTCATTCAACATTGTATTTGTTACTACATCTATAAGCAAACTATTCCTTAGGCATCAAGAGAAGTAATGCTACCTTAACTGGAGGCATGTCATTGTTTTCCATGTTTAAAATTTGTGTCTTTTTTAGTCTTGCTGCTTGCAGTTTTTGTCATTAAACATCATTTGTATCTATGGATTATAAGATTTTAATCTATCAAAAATGTGTCAAGAGGAGATTAATTCAATTTATCCCTATATACTAACCCATCCAATCTTCTAATCAACCTGGTATCTCTTTTGTGAATCTTCTACAGCAACTCCAAATCCTTTCTTAAACAAGGTGGTCAGAACTGAATGCAGTATTCCAGATGAGATATAACTAGTACCTTATAGAATGAACTGTTTGCCTTATTATTAGCTAATGCACATAGTCTGGAATTTTATGATATTTTATTAGTTATATACATAGATCTTTTTCCTCATAATATTTAAAAGAGTATAAGAATAATTAATGCTATGATAACCAGTACACATTACCTTACTTTTATTATGATGGCAAATATACTTGTTCAAGGGATACAATATTTGTGGAATGTATCATCCATTCATTTACAAAGATATCTTAATAAAAGTTGGTAATTTTTGGTAGAAAACAGCTAATAAGTAAGTGGTGACATTTAATTTAATTTTTTCAAAAAAACATTAATTTACCCTATGTTATAAAAATTGTAATGACTAGATTACAGCTCCCTGTAAATACATATTAGTTTAGGGTAGTGTAATATCAAAGCTATAATATGACATATGTAAACATTTTAAGACTGAAAAATAAGTGTTAAGAGTCAACACAATCCAACAGAGGTGTGGGATGAGTATTATCATACTCTACGATATTGTGACCATTCATATAGATCTTACTTGATCTGTCTGTGCTTATTAATGACTCTTAAACAATTCAAATTTTTCTGGAACTATTTGTCCATGTTAATGAAAAAAACATGACAGACCCACCATTACACGAAATCAAGCTTATCAGATATAATTTTAAGCATTGTTCACCCAGATATACTTTTATTTGTTTGAAAATAGTGATAAAATAGTCTAATATTACTGTACAAAGTTATATGATATAACGTATTAAAAATCTATTTGTAATCTTTCTGAATGGCGAGTTTCAAATGGTTATGAGGCTGCTGTAATTAGCTACATGCAGATATGTATCTATGCCATCCAAATGTAAAGAAAAATGAAAAAGATTAATTAATTACATATTATGAAAGCTAGCATTTTCAAGGTTCAATTTCCAGTTTCTTAAAGCAAAAAAAATAAAACAATTTTAACATAAAATTTAAGGACAACAAATTTGGTCCATATAGTTGTCCCATTCTTTAAACTTAAAAATGAATAAATAAAAAAACTAAAAACCAGCCCATATCTTTCAAATATCTATCAAGCTTTCTCATAAAGTTCCTTAAGTTTACTTCATCCACCACATCTGAAGGCAAACCATTCTAAAGTCCAACTATGCAGTTAAAAAATAAAACTGTCTTAGCTGAAGATGACTCCTACTCCTGCTAAAATTTATATATTGTGTCCCTTAGTTCTACCATTCTAACCATTAACTCTGAAAAAAAAAGGAGATGCATCACAATTATCAATTTCTTTATCAATCTAAATACCTCAGTCAGATCTCCCTGTTCTTTTTCCAAGAAAAAACTGTTTTAAGAGATCTCAAACTGTCCTTGTATAACAACCTTTCTATCCCAGGTATCATTCCAGTAACACACTTCTAAACCCTTTTGTCAGATATAAAAGACTGTTTAGTGTAGGTATTATTAATTTGTTTATTCTGTGAGTGAAAACTTCATGACTGTTTTGGTTTTTTCATAACAAGAGAGTTAAAAGCAATTATTTTAACCCTTTCAAAACTGGCCATGGGTGAAAGGCCATGTCATCTCATTTGTTGACTCGCATTCAAAATTTTATATTGTACTATTATTTCATGAATTTATGTCAGTAAGTTTGGTATCAAACTGTAGATTATAATTCAAATTTTAGAACTAAACATTACTCAATTTCTTAATTTAAAAGCAAATATTAAAAAAACACAGATAAACATCAATTTTTGTGTATCACATGGTCTGTTGAATGCAGCACTGGTTCAAATTAGATGTTTGTGAAGTCAAAATACTAAGTATATAGTTTCGTACAAATTAGAAACTCAAATTACCAATATTGAAAATCAAGAATATAAAATAAGAAGGTCTTATCTTTTCTATTTGCTAAGATATTGCTCATATAATAAATCAAACAGTCACACCCCGCCCACCACTTTCCATTTTTGTAAACACTCCTTTATATACACTTACTTCTATATATGACATGAATAACCAGTCAGAAGCTCAAAATGTCCCCCTT
>NW_013668146.1:4809-10743 GCF_000517525.1 Limulus polyphemus
TACTACGCTTGATAAATTATAGTGGAATTCTATGATATTGATGTAGTAATATATGATTTTTTAGTTATATATAAAGTATATATAAAACCTAAAAAAATTATTTTGTTTCATATCCTCCACGTGCAAAATTTGCAAAGGCTTAGCAACCTACGTCAACCAGGAACCGAGTACAAAGGTCGTAACAAGAAGATATACTTGTTTGCTTTACTTCTTTATTTACTGTTCTATGTTTTAAGAAAAATAAGTTTAAGAACTTTTTCAAAATAGGAATAATCTTAATACATATTAAATGTATAATAATTGAAATGTGACTGTATTTTACTAAATACTACTCTACTAAAACACAGCAAAGACAAGTACAGACCAAAGGTCAGTTTTATGTTATTTGATACGGAACATGAGTGCACGTGAGCCGTGTCATTGTAACTTCTCTATTGTTAGCCAGGCACAGCTAAAAGGTCAATATAATAAAAATAATAAATATATATAAATGTATAATTTTATGATATTTAAGCTAGTTTTTTTCATAACGAGAGTTCAAAGCAATTGTTTTAAAGATGATAGTTATGACAAGTTTGTTTACATAACTCTGTAAGAGTCGTACACTGTGTTTATAATTCATTGATGTTGAGACAATCGATTGTCTCATGCAATCTATTGATGTTGAGAATATAGATTCCTAGAAGGCTTAAGTGGTAGATGTATAAATAGCTGGCAAGCAGACAAAAACAGAGCAGAAGAGAGTAATCTCACGGGAAGAAGAAATTCAGAGAAAAGTTAATTGTCGTGGGAGTGAAAGGCCTAATGGTTGATATCTCAACTTCGTAAGAGATAAGGAGAATAAGTTGTCTCATCAAAAGGTGTTCTAAAGTAATTGAACCAGCCTGAGTGGACTTTGACAAAAGACAGATGATTCTTGGAAATACAAAAAAGGGACCAGACAATTTTTTAAGTACAGGATAATTGTAACTCAACAACAATGTAAGTGAACTATACACAGTAATCTGGTGATAGAAATAGAGAAAAATAGTTCAGCTTGTCAACTGAATTCTAAAGCAATTGAATAGGCCTAAGTGGACTTTTGACAAATATCAAGAGGTACCAACAAATCATAATATGCCAATATGTGAAGGCTATGTTGGAGACAAAAAAGTGAAGTTTCTACGAGACACTGGGTGCAGTAGTGAGAACCAGTCTAGTATCCAATGGTCAGATGATGGGCAAGGTATGCCTGTATGTGCTAATTGATGAAACAGTGAGAAATTTTTCCATAGCAAAAATATAGGTGGATACTCTGTAGGAGAACTTGAAGCCATGTATATCAAGAAACCAATATACGACTTGGTGATAGGAAACATATGAGATGGTAAAAATTTGAAGGAATTGCAGAAGACCCTTCACCACAGAAACTTCAGGACAGTTCCCTGAGAGAAAGTCAAGCACAATATAAAATGTCAAGAGATTTACAAAACAGAGGACTGGAAAGGAGTATTGCACTGGACCTATCAAAATAGTTTTATTTGGGAAGTCAAACCCAAAGACAGTCAGAAACACTTCTATGACAAGAAAGCCAAGGGTTGATGTTTCAAGGTCGGACTTAAGGTTTTAGTTCTGTTACTCACAGCCAACAACAAACTCACCCGACAGTGGAGGGGACCTTTCACAGTACAGGAAGTGGTCCACAGAATGCACTGTAAAGTGAAAGTTGATGGAACAACCATGGTCTACCATGCCAATCTGTTAAAGAGATATTTTGAGAGGGAAGAAGATCTAACAGATGTAGCTATGGAGGTACAGATGGACATGGCAGATGTGGTTGTCATCGAAGCAGAATCTGAGTACAGTGACTTCGTTATAGAAGATATAAGGACCTACTAGGCCTAAGAGCTCTAAGTGGAGAGGAGATGTACAAAGATGTCATCATAAGTGAAGAACTGACTGGTAAGAAGAAGACAGAGGAACAAAATATATTGAGTCAGTATGCAGATAGATTAGGAAAGATAGATCCCAGGCAACACAAGTCCAAGATGAAGACAAGAGATCCTGTAAAGGAGAAGTTCTATTGGAAACCCTGTGCTAGGGGAGATGGACAAAAGAACTGTAAATGTTGGTGTAGACTATATGAGAAGACTTAGTATGTGAGCTGGAAACAGTCTTTATGTATAATGAAAAAATATTGTAAATATTTCTCTTGAAGAGGGATTTATGTCAGATATAAAAGACTGTTTAGTGTAGGTATTATTAATTAACTTAGTTTGGGAGTGAATATTTCATGATTGTCTAGTTTTTCATAATGAGAGTTAAAAGGTGATAGTTATGACAAGTTTGGTTATGTATCTCGCTAAGAGTCGTACATTGTGTTTATAATTCATTGATATTGAGGCTATTGAATGTTGCGTGCAATCCACTGATGTCGAGACTATAGAGATTTCTAGAAAGCTTAAGTGATAGACATATAAATAGCTGGGGAACAGAGGAAAATAGCACAGAAGAGAGTAAAGTCATGGGAAGGAGAAGTTCAGAGAAAAGTTAAATGAAAAGTTCATCATCATGGGACTGAAAGGTCTAATGGTTGATATGTAAGAGTGAGATTAACAAATTCGTCAGAGATAAGGAGAATAAGTTGTCTCATCAAAGGGTGTTCTAAAGTAATTGAACCAGCCTGAGTGGACTTTGACAAAACGCAGATGATTGTTGGAAATACAAAAAAGGACTAGATGATTTTTGAAGTACAGGATACAACCACGGTAACTCAACGGCAATGTAAGTGAACTATACACGGTAGTCTGGTGATAGAAATAGAGAAAAATAGTTCAGCTTGTCAACTGAATTCTAAAGCAATTGAATAGGCTTAAGTGGACTTTTGACATGTAGAAGAGAACTATATAGTGTTTAAGATATAACTATGACCTCCATAGTATAAATAATTTTGTACATACATTTAACTTGTCCTGAATATATATATAATTAATGGTAATATTACATAGAAAATGAAAGCAAAAAAGAATATAGAAACAATGCAGCTACAAAACAGACATATACCACCTGGGCACACACCATGAGGTAGGTAGTCATGCAGTGTGCATTACTATCTATAGTATAAAAAATTAAGGTTAACTCTCACTTCAAAAACCTGAGAATAAGAAAAAAGAAGATTGGGTAAGTACTTTATTTCTTGTTTTTCCTATTTATTCTTTATTTATCTACAAATATGGATCTTTTTTAAGTTATTGAAGACTAGATTAGGTAAAATAAGTAATAATAATAATAATATAATTAAAATGGTTCAGGAGGTACACACACACATGAGAAGCTCATGGGTAATTCAATAGGGTAACTTGACCTGCATGTTCCCCTGAGTGATTTACAACTTATAATGGCATGGATAGTAGTTAGACACAGTTCAAAGGGCAATAAAACAATAAAATATAATTATAAATAGATGTATACTGTTACAAACTTAGAGCTACTTGGGATAAAGGAATGTAGTTTCATGTTACAATTTGAAGTCATTCTAGAAAGAAAAAGAGGGCAATTTAGGTTTATTTCCTTTTTTTTATATATACTGAAAAAAAACGTTTGATATGCATTTAGGAGGTTTTGGGGATTACACAAAGAAATTTGAGATTTTTGAGATGAGGAAAAGTATTTTTAGTTTTAACATGAAAATTAATTTTCTCATGTCCTATTCAAAACAGATACTCAATATATTAATGGACAAATCTTTATTTTATTTTATTAAAAATACTTCACAAAAAATATGAAGTATGAAGTTTTAGGGGCCAATCCTATAGCTTATTGTAAAATGTACTCTATAGTGGGGTTTAACAGAAAAAAATCACTGAATTAAATAGTGAATGTTACATAAATTGAAAGGAAACTAAAGATATCAACATATCTCATAATTATTTGTTGTGAACTTGTATTTTGTGAAGAAAAAAAAACACAAGTCAAACCATTTAATTTTTTTCAGACCACTTAAATGATTTTTATTTCATATATGATCGTTAATTCCTCTCTAAAGAATAATATAACAGTAACTTTTTGTTCCCTTTTAAAGTAGTGTCCTTTCCTAATCAAAATAGATAATGAAAGAAAATCGTTACATCACTGTCAGTGTAATCTGTTCTTGTTCCAATATAATTCATTACCACCTAGCTGACACATTTTGTTTGTAAAAATGTCAAACATTTTTGATGGATAGATGGAAAATCATACAATTTACATTACTACTAACTTTATAGCAATCAGTTCTTTCATATCCAGAAACAGCTGTTAATTAGTCATTCATAATTTGTAATAAACAAAATCCTTAAATTAGCAGCATATGGAAAACATGCAGATAGCTCTAAAATGGCTTAGGTGGAGATGGGTTAAACTTAAATTAGTGTCTTTTCTTAATCAAAATAAATAATGAATGTAGTTTGTGTCAGTGTCCGATGATGTCTGAACATTCATTTCTTGGATTCTTGCATTTCTTGCAATTTTTACTTGCCTGTTTTTGGAAAATATTGATAAAAAAGAACTTGTAATTGTATGTACATCTTTCAATGTGTGAGCCTTGATGCAGACTTGGTGTCATATATAAAAAGTTAAAAAAGTAGCTTTCTGATTGAAAACAGTAGTCATCTTTATAAAAATTTAAATAATCACTCCAATTTCACATTTTATAAATTAAATTTTATATATATTAATTCTATTACAATGATACAAAAAAGTTTGAAGTGTTAGCATTCTTATTACTGAAAATGCATTTATTTAGAATACATGGGTATTCACAGTGACAACGTTTGTGGATTGTACATGACTGATGAGGGTTTGTAAATTTGGGAAGGTTTGTTTTTGGTTTGTCATAAGTTCTGCTCGGTTAAGAAATTCTTAAATCAAATCATATGGAGTCAAACTTTTAATGGTTCCTTTGATTTTTAGGTGCCATGCGTGCTACCTAGCAGACACTTCTTACGGGCCTGTCAGCATTTTTGTGGGCCATTTGCTAATAATGAAAGTCTTCCTGGATATATCCGGAAATCTGGATATTTCTAAAAAATCCTGAAACCTCCGGTTTTCTTCCGGAGAAACACATTTTTTAAAATTATGTATCGGATTTTGGTGTTCCATGCCATAGATAAGCGTTTATGCAATCGCACGGTTTGTTTACATTCAGCGACAGGACGCAGCCATTTTGTAGTCTCGCAATGCTTGCTGGTGTGTACGAGACCTTGTATGCTTATAATGCAAACTTCATGTCATGTGAACGAGATTTTATCTCGAAAATGTGCTTTAGAAAATGCGGTCATTCTTTTGTGTACCTTTCTATTGAGCGAGACAATTGAAGAGCCTTATCTATTCAAAGGTGTTTACCGAAGCGATAATAGATCAAATGAAATGTACAAACAAGTAGACAGGTCGGCGGATACCCGTAGCATAGAAGGAAAAGTAAAGAACTAGTTCAAATGTTCATGGCTGGAGGAAAAGGATGTAAATGGTGACTTTTTATCGGACTTTGTGAGGAAAGTGGACAAGCCAGGATATGCAGTATGCACGTGGTTAGTAAATTTTACTTTATAGATCTATTAAAGTTTATAATCATTTCTTGTACTAGAGTTTTAGAAAATCGTTAATAATTTCTTAATTATCATTCAATGACGTGACTGATCAAGACGGCAAATCAATTAAAGCAGCTATCGATGTGCATGAGGATTAGCTCTGTTTAATGAGTCATAGTGAAGAATTTAAAATATATATTATCAACTAAGAACTATCTGTAGTATCTTATTGATTTAATATGTTTTTGGTTTTTCACTGTGACCATTGATAGGGGGAATTTTGAGCAGGCAAGTGCCTATGTGGATATTCTGCCCAAATTTTCTTTAGGTCAGGACTTAGTTTTTTTCAGCATATATATATATATATGTGTGTGTGTTCCCCATGTAC
>NW_013668146.1:11714-16352 GCF_000517525.1 Limulus polyphemus
ATTACTTGGCTTCGATTATTTTCAGGATTTTTAGGAAAGGGACACTTTCATCTCTGACTTGCTCCCAGGCCCCCACTAATTTCAAGCTCTGCCTTAATGTATATAAAAAATCATTACTGTTAATTTTTTCTTGTACACTTTTTGGATTTTCTAATATCTTGCTTAACCAAATCTGATTTTCTGTAAACATATAAGTCTCCCATCTTAGCAGTCAATTTATACATCTTAAATATATATAGTGCTTTTCTTAGATTTAATTTAATCCATTATACCATTTGTAAGGTTTTCTACTTGCAGACACCCTTTTTTTCTTTCTTTTTTTAGTCTGTAAAGAACTTGTCTTGCTTATTAGTTTTAAACATTTTCCATATTTTATCAGTATTTCCCTTAATCAGTTCAACTTTGTTGTGTTTTCTCGAAACCACATTTGAATTATTTCTGACATTTGGCATCATTCATGAATAAATTAAAAAATATCTAAATGTAGGATGAATATTAGGTCTTTGTTTGAGTAAAGGAAAGCGTTGTAATCATGCTCTTAAAACAGCAAACTATCTGATTTAAAGGTGCTGACAAATTTTGACTATCTACTTAATGATAGAAGATTAATATACATTTTTTTGGGAAAGTAACTCATTTCAAAATATCTTGAAAAGCTGATAACAAGGCAAAATTAATGGGTTTAAGGAATATTATGCTTACTTTGAAAAATTATATAATCTACTACTACAGCTGAAACAAAAATTGTGGAGACAGTCTACATTTTAGTTTTAAACAAAATTAACATCTATGTGTTTGGTAACAATCTCTTTTGTAAACACAACAATTCCAGTTTTAAATTAATCACTATATATATGTTTTGATACAAATGTTACAAGACATGGCTTTTACTTTGCAATTATAACTCAGACATGGATGGACAAATAACCTGGACATCTATGGTGCATCAGGTGTTACATTAAAGTTGTTACCAATCAACAGAAGAAGATCTTAATGGAGTTTTTGAAATGTAAAGAATAGAGCTGAGTGAATTAATTGATTACTTATAAACAGCAATTTATTTGATTAGTTCATGTGAAACAATTGAGCAATCAAAATTAAGATTAATTTTATTAACCCTACCAAGACAGGTCTTCCTATGGTCATGGGTCAAAGGCCATGTCACCGTGTTTGTAGACTTGCATTCAAAATTTTATTGAACCACTATTTTATGAATGTATGTCAATAAGTTTGGTATAAAATTGTGGAATATAATTAAAATTTTAGTAATATAAATTAGTTGATTTCTTTATTTAAAAGTAAATTAAAAAAAAAATCCTGAATATCGATTTTGTGTGTCATGTTGAATGTTGAATTCAGCATTGTTTCAGATTAGATGTTTGTGATGTCCAAGTACAAAGTCTCTAGTTTCTTACAAATTAGAAACTCAAATTACTGATATTGAGAAGCTAGAATATAAAATATATATTTGCTTAGATATTGCTAAATTTATTGAATCAAACACAGTGGCCCAACACACCTCTTTCCAGTTTTGGAAATAATTGCTTACGTACACCTACTTTTGTCTATGACATGTGAATGACCAATCGAAAACTCAGAATGTCTCCCACATGGTTTATTGAGCCTCTGCGAAGTATTTACGTGGGAAACCCTTTCTTTCCATGGTAGTTTCCAAGTGGTAAGATGTTTTGAGCTTGATAAATCGTATTGTTTTAGACCCAAATACAGCTTAGTTGCTAAGCCTGATAAATTATAGTGGAATTCTGTGGTATTGATATAGTAATTTATGATTATTTTTTATTCCAAAATGCATATATAAAACCTAAAAAATAATTTTTTTTACATTCTCCATGTGCGAAATTTGATAAGGCTTAGCAAGTTACGGCAAGCAGCAAAAGAGTACAAAGTTTGTAACTAGAAGAGATAATTATTTTCTATACTTTTTTATTTACTGTTCTATGTTTTAAGAAAAATAACTGCACTTTTAAAAATTTATTTGTAAATAGTAATAATGTATTATAATTGAAATGTGACTATTTTACAAAATACTAGTCCACTAGAACACAGCCAAGACAGGTCTCTTTGTGAAGACTAGTTTTATATTATTGGATACGGTAACATGAGTGCATGTGCACCGTGTCATTCAACTTCTGTAATGTTAGTCAGACAGTGCTGAAAAGTAAATAAAATAAAAATAATAAATTTTTATATAGATATAAGATTTAAGCTATTTAGGCTAAACATTTGTGTTTTTGTGCTATAATTTGTAGTAGTTCTAGAATGAAAAGAGTGTAACTTATATCTATTTCCTTTTTTTATGATGGTTACAAGGTTGGTCAAATTGACCAAACCCATACAAAGATACAATAGTGAAAATAACAGATAAAATATAATTTTTTTTTCTAAAAACAACATTTGATAATTCTCTGGAGGTTATAAAGATTTTGCTTGTGAAATTTGAAAATTTTCTGATACATAAAAGTATTTTTAATCTTAAAATCAAAATTTATTTGCCTGTTGGGTAGTCAACATTTGAAAAGAAAAATGCATGAGTAAATCATTACTTTAAAAAAAATTGTAAAACTTATTAATAGAATATGGTATTTTGTGTATGAAAGCCTTTTAATGTTTACTGATAACCTGCAAAATTTTGTGAAGATATACTTACTGTATTAAAAGCTATAACATGAAAACTATAACAAGCACAAAATGTTATAAGGTTGATCCCTGGGACTGAGCCCATAATGAGAGAGTTAATGTTAGTAAAATTAGTAATCAAAATATTGTCATTGTGTTTGTTTTTATGTTTAATAACTACCTTCATTTTTTCAGACATTAATAAAGAAAAAACAAGCACACATCTTTATCCTACAACTGTATCATTTTTTGAGGTTTCCTGAAATCAAGATAGCTGAAGTGTGCAGCAATCTAGTTGAGGTTTCAGCCAATAACTGATTATTTGTAAGCCAATATAACAATATGAGTGTCAATTAAACATTGCTATGGTGAATTTTTGCACCTTAGCTTTTTCAGACTGTATAATATTTCTAAACTTTATAGATTTGTTTTGATCAAAGTTAGTATTGTTTAAAACACCTTGCAGCTCTTATAATATATACTCGTCATAGAATAGGTTTTTCATTGTATAGAAGTTAGAATAAGTAAAAATGCACGTGGTATGACTGTATAAATAATAACTTTTAAAAAAATTTTTTAAAATGAGCATTCTCTTACAAATGCTATAGTTTTTTCTAAATATAATTATACATAATTAACTATTAAATTTTAATTAAAAATTTTCAAACCTACTTTTATTTTCATGTTAACCACCTTACTAGAAATAAAGATATAAGCTTTGAAATTGCTGGATTATAACCTGAATGAGCTAATAATTTATAGAATATATTAACATTATTTTAACTATATCTGACTTATTTAGTTTACTTTAAAACTACATGGTTGACATTTATTAATCCAAGGTACTATATTATTATAGTGGAAGACTTTTCCTTTCATGTACAAAATACTGAAAATTTGGTTAGTGTTACACAGCTAACTTTGAACTGTTAACTGGTATCATACCATCACTGTGAAAATGAAACATTACTGCAGCTAGTGTGGAGAAGTTAAATGTTGTTACTTGTTAACACAATAGTACTTTATTATCTGGATAGACCTTATTATTATTTATTCCTAATGGTTTTCATACTTAGTAACATAGTTATGTCTATCATAAGTTTTATTTTACAAAATAAATTATGTTATTTAAACTTTTATGTTGTTTGATTTTAAATTTAGACTACTTGAAGAATATCCAAAAATACTAGATTTTTATTGTGGCTAAGCATACACTTGCCTAATAAATGAGTTATAATTGTTTATTTCCTTTGGTTGGTTACAAATAATTTGAGTAACTGTGTAGTTCTAGAAACAACACTTAAGGCTCCAACATTGTCACAAACACATAAAACAATACTGAATTGTCTGAAATAACAAGTTTCAAGTGAATAAGTCTTTTATTGTTTCTAATAATTAAAGGATTAACCCTTCCATTACGGGCTAGGTGGAATCCACCCAGCTTGTAACCACAAAAGTATCCATGAGAGTAATTTTACTATGATTTTTCATAATGTATACATATCTTTACAAAATTTTGCATGTTATTGGTACACAAAATATCTGGTTTTTAAATTAAGTATTAAGAACCTTTTTCTTTCAGAATGTTGACTATCCAACATGCAAAACAATTTTGATTGTAAGATTAAAAATAATTTAATGCATTAGAACATTTTCAAATTTCACATGCAAAATCTGTATAATATCCAGATAATTATAAAATTTTTCTATAAAAATATATTTTATTTGTTATTTTCACTAGTGTATTTCTCTATGGGTTGGTTCAATATGATTGACTTTGAAAAATATAAATTATGCTTTTTTCGTTCTAGAATAACTACAGCTTATAACACGAAAACACAAATTTTTAGTCTAAATAGCTTCAATCTCATAACATTATATATTCATTATTTTTTTTATTATATTGACCTTCCAGCCGTGCCTGGCTAACAATACAGAAGTTACAATGACGCGGTACACGTGCATTTGTGTTAGCATATCCAATAATATATAACTGACCTT
>NW_013668146.1:16740-18903 GCF_000517525.1 Limulus polyphemus
CAGTTCAACTATTATACATTATATATGTATAAACATTATTTCTATTTACAAAAAATCCCGTAAACCTATTTTTCTTAAAAATTTAACAGTAAATAAAGTAAAGCAAACAATTATCTCTTCTAATTGCAATCTTTGTACTCGTTTGTCGGAGGTTACTAAGCCTTATGAAATTTCCCACACGGAGGATGTAAAAAGAAATTTTTTCTTTAGGTTTTGTATATACACTTTTATTAACCAAAAAATTATAAATTACTATATCAATACCATAGAATATCACTATAATTTATCAAGCATAGTAACTAAGCTGTATTTGGGTCTAAAACAATATGAAATTCCAAAACCTCTGCTGACACTAGCTATTTCTCAATCTTCATTTTTGCCATGTAATGTTGTGTTTGCTTGCTCCAGTCTTTATATACCCCACTCGACTGCCCTCGGCAATATCTAATTTGCAAAACTTTATGCTGGCTCTCATACGCCCTCTATGCAGGTACTGTATATAAGCACTGTATGCAGACAATAAAAAAATCAAACTCAAAAATCTCAAATTTCATTTGTATAATCTCTAAAACCTCTCAAATACATTTCAAACATTTGTTTTCAGAAAAACTTTTATATTTTAGCTGTTTTTTTCTCTACCCTAACTCTATACGGATTTGATCAATTTGACTGACCTCATAACCACCAAAATAAATCTAAATTACCCTTTTTTCTTTTTAGAATGTCTTCAGATTGTAACATGAAACAACATTTGTTTATCTTAAGTAGTTTTAAACTTGTAACAATATATATCTATGTATAATTAAATTATGTTGTTTCATTGCCCTTTGAACTGTGTGCAACTACTATTCATGCCATTATAAGTTGCATTTTACCTAATCTAACCTTAACTAACCTAAAGAGATCACTATTTTTACATTTTAGTTACTATTACAATAATAAAAAATAAACATAAAAAAACAAGAAATAAAGTACTTACTCAAGCGTCAATGACGCTTAACCCTACTAACAGTAGTAGTGCTTTAAATAATTTTTATTTAATTAAATTATGCACCAAAGAACATAAAATAAATAACATGCAAAAAACACAATTTCCTCTGACAATCAGAATTTTTCTGGCTTTTTAACTATGCGACAAGAGCCGTTATAAGTTCATCCAAGCTAGTCGTTACTATCTCATGGGAAACAAGCGTGTACTACTAGTGCAATTGACGATTATCTATTCAGAACAAAACATAATACGTCATTTGTTAGATGAAAACTTTGGCATTCTGTTGGTTATAGATGATATATAATTAAACTAATACAAGAGGAAAGGTGGAGGATGCACGTAAAGTTAAAGGAATAAATATCTGATTGACAAAGTCCACAAACAAGGAGGAGAAGGAAATACGTTTTCAAGGTGAGATGGTACATGGAACATGTAGAGAAAGGTTCAAATGGAGCACAAGAAAAGGCATAAAGAACCACAATGAGTTTCTAATCAAGCATATCAAATGAATGTGGAGGTCACATGACTCAAAAGGAGGGAAATGACAGGGGAAGACAAAAGTGTAGGAGGAGAAGGGAATAAGTTTGAGGGAGAGATGACAGCTGGAACCTGTAGACTAATGTTCAAAGAGAGGACAGGAAAAGACATAAATGACCAAATTGATATCCCAGTCAGGCAACTCAAAGGAACGTGGAGGACATGAATCAAAAGGAGCAGAAAAGGAGGGAAATGACAGGGGAAGACAAAACATTACAAAACTTGGAGAAACAGAAGGTGTTTGACAAGTCAAGCTGATAGCAAAACACGGTCAGAGCAGACGAGCTTTTGTCAAACAACTAGATGACGAATTAGGAAAATGAGGAATTGAAAGGTGGGAAGGATGGAAGCCACATGAATTACACTGAAGGCATAAAGTAGACTATCACCTTTGATTAATGGGCATTGAAGAAGGCCTGATGGATTGGGAAAGGAAATATGCGACATATGGAGTCAGTACCCGGGTTGAGGCAATGGACCTGACAAAAGCCATGCATGAAGACTGAGTGTAGTGATTCGATGACGAGGAACCCACTTTGAGACTAATAATGGGTAATGAAGTAAAACTTTAATATAACAGCAAATGTACAACGTTTCGACAAGGTTTTGCTGATGACAAAACCTTGTTGAAACGT
>NW_013668146.1:18913-30968 GCF_000517525.1 Limulus polyphemus
TGTACAACGTTTCAACAAGGTTTTGTCATCAGCAAAACCTTGTCGAAACGTTGTACATTTGCTGTTATATTAAAGTTTTTCTTCATTCCCCATTCAAGCCGTCTCCAGCCATTATGAGTGTAGTGATGTCTGGATGAACAATGTTTGCCCGAGGTTACAAAGTATAGACGAAGACAGAGGTAAGTGTAGGTGAAGTTGTACAAGTAAAGGGTTAACAGTGTAGAGATCGAGTCAGAGCTAATGGTAGGGGAAGTTGTACAAATAAAGGGTTGGAGCAAAGGGAAACATGGAGTCACAAGTAGGACTAGACACAGAGTGGTTTGGATTAGGGATAGAAATTTGGAGAGGAATTGATTAGGAGGGTAAGCATAGATGTGATGACCCCTCCAATCTTGACTGAATGTGTCCATTGTCAGAGCTAGCAGGTATGGAATGGGAGACCAAAAGGAAGGAACTTTGGTGTTCCAATGGGTGGTGAAAGCATCAATTTGAGGTGTTCCTGTCTGATAACACACCCACCAAAGGACCTTGTGGATTGAGGGACTACTCTCTGGGGAGAATTTTGTTGAGTCAAGATAAGTGATCCAAAACCAGATTCAGGGCAACAGGAACATGGCAAGCTAAGACACAATGTGGTGACTGTGAGCCCAGAAAAGGAAATCCAGGGTCTGAAAGCACAGAGACCTGGATTTGGTACCCTCTCTCTTGGTGATATAAGTAACCATTGTGGAGTTGTTGGAGTGTACCATAACCAACCTCCTCTGCAGGAAAGGAAGGAGGTGAAACAAAGGTTGATGAATTGCCATAAGTTCAAGAATGTTGATATGAAGAGAATACTCTTTGACAAACCAGAGACCAGAAATCACCCTAGTGTCGATGTAAGCACCCCAACCCTCTAAAGATGCATCTGAGAACTGATGTAAATCTATATGAGGTGGAGGAAGCAGAACCTCCATCATGGTCTGATCCCTGTCAAGCCACCAAGCCAGATCAGCTCTGATTGGGGAAAGAAGGGGATAAGAGTGTCTACTGAAGGGAATGCATATGAGCTCAACCCATGGGAATGATGACCTCCAAGGAAACCCACATCCTCAAAAGAGATAGAACCTCTTGAGCTGTGAGAATGTGAGGTGAGGGCCTTGTGGACTGCTTGCTTCATATCCCAAAGAGGAAAAGGAGAAGGCTGGGCCTGACTGAGGTTGGAATTGACGAAAATCTCCAAATGAAAAATATATTGATTGGGGGTAAAAACGGACTTCTCCACCTTCATTAGGAATCCCACCTATGTCGCTTCATGGAGGAGTAGACAATTGTGGTCTCTGGACTGTGAATAGAAAGAATTGAGCAGAAGCCAGTCATCCATGTAGTGATGAGTTTGAAGACCCATTGAGTGAAGATGTCAGACAAAACACATAAGGAGCTGAGGTTAGTCCAAAAAGCAGGGCCCTCAACTGGAACATCCGACTTTTGTGGACAAACCAATGATAATGACATGGCTCATGAGCGATGGTAATGTGTAGATAGGCATCTGTGCCATCAAATTTTGTCGACAGGACTCCATTAGTGAAGTGAGGGAGGTCGAGAAACGAATTCAACTGGGACAGATTGATGATAGGTCTCCAATCTCCCATCTTCTTGTGAACCATGAAGAGATGGGAAAAAGTCGTGGTTGTATAAGGCACACCCATCTGACAGCCTCTTTGCGAAGCAAGTCATGAACAGCTTTGGTAAAATGACCGAGAGATGTAGGATCCTGTGGAGGTGGGAATGAAATTGGGTAATAGGAAAAGGGAGGTTGGGATTGGAACTGAAGGCTGAAACCTCCTGACAGAATCCATGGATCTGTTGTGAAATACTGCCATATGGCAGAAAAGTGGAGCAATCTGGCCCCCACTGGTCCAGAAACCTCCACAGTGTCACCTATGATGCTGGCGTGAGTCAGCCTGGGTGTAAGAATAACCAGGATAGGGTCAGGAGTGCTGTGAGGAAAGCAAGGGCATGGACAAAGGAGGAAGAGGATAGGAAATAATGATGGGCAATTCATGGAAGGAAGAGAAAGAGTGAGATAAACATGTAGCTAAAGAAAACAAGGAAGAATGCAATTTAGCCATATCAATTCTGTATTCCAATGAGTAAGGATGACCCCCAAATACAGTATTGCATAGGAAGGGGGCCTTTAGCATGTTCCATAGGGATGAATGGGGACATGCAACTCCACAAGTAAAACATCTCTCCCCAATAAGTCCTAACAGCACATGAGTCAGGTATTAAGGGAAAGAGCAGAAGCAAAAAATGAGCCATAGTGGACCAAAAGAGGGATCTGAGTTCATCTAAAAAAGTTCAGGGGAGCGACGAAAGGCCACTGGCAATAATTGGAGGGAAGACAGTGAACATAAAATGTAGGAGATGGAAAGGCAAATACTTGAGAATTGAGCTGAATTACAATGCACAGTCACTCATGGATTTGAACCCCAAAGGAGAAGTAAAAGATCCAATTGTTAAGAATCCAAATAAGGATGTTGGTCTGACAAGCAAGGGGGACATAGCATACCAACACCTGACTCAAGTCAGTCCAAAAAGTTGTGTATGAACCCTAATGTAGGGTAAAGGAGGAAAAACATAAAATTTAGAAAAAAGGCATTCATCTAATAAGGAAGAGAAGGCATCACAAGCAATAGGAGAAAATGTTAAAACCACATACCTGATTAATAAGTTGTGAAAAAGAGGTGGAAGGCAAAATCTCTTGAAGAGGTATACATTGCGACTGACCAAAATAAGAAGGTGCCCGAAAAAGAAAGTCCAACTTGTCTTCTCCTTGGTGGTATTCTTCCCCAGAAACATCGTCAGGTTGAAATGGAGAATAAATTGCCAGCTGAAAATATGAATCCAGAGCTCTGCGAATTAAGGCCTGTACCTCCTCTGCAGATAAAGTTGAACCTGAGTCCTGGGAAGTTGTACTAGTAGCATTCCATATTCAGTATATTGAACCTTGAATTCATACTAAGTTCACTTATCAATCGGCAACAAAAACAAAAGCACAAAAATTTTGTAAAACAATTGAATGCAAACACAGCCAAATAAAACTGTTGAACAAAACAATGGCAAAGAAGATCAATTGGAAACGGTAGCTGCACACAAAAAACTCCAAAACAATGTAGTGTCAGTTGAGAAAGTGAGGATTAAGTAGGAATAGAAGAGGGAGCTAGCTGTGCCAATATAGGTCACACAGTATTATTGGTGGAGAGTAGTCACATGCTCTGTGCTTGTTCAATAGTGGCACAAAATTGGTGGAGTATATAGGCAGGTGCACTGAGCATGTAAAGCTTCTTCTTTTACAATGCTTAGAGGGCAAAAAGGTGATCAAGATAGCTTCATGTGAGAACTTGGAATGAGAAGGTTAGGGGTAGACTGATCTAGATGAAAAAAGTACAAGGTTGAGGAAGAAACCAATGAGGACTGAAGCCATATAACATCAGTCCAAGTCACCAGAAAGGGACATCAGGGAAGACATTTGGACAATGAAAAGGAACCTGATGAATACTATATACACAAGAAAGAAGGAGTACAGTAAAGAGGAATGAAACCCAACCCAACAAGTCCCCACAGTACGGGAACAAAGTAAGAATGGATAGAGCAGAAGGGGAACAGGCTAAGCTGACACAGAGTAGGGAACGAAGATATACAAAAATCCCATCCGAAGCATGATGAAGTGCCTCAGATAAAAAGTGGAATTAGGAGAGGGAACATAAAAGGGGAATGAGAAAAAGATGAATGCATGAAAATGAGAAGCCAGAAAGTGAAATAGAAGGCAAGGAGCCTGAGTCCCAGGCTAGCCAAATAGATACTAAGGATAAGAAATTTAGAAAGGAAAGTAAAAAAGTCTGCAAGATAAGACAGAAAGAGTCAAAAAACACAATAGGGACAAGGCATTTCATTGTGAGGGAGGAGCTATGAGAGAAATGAAATGGTAGTCCAATAGATCATTCCAAATTAGAGAGAACCAGTAAGCAATGATAATCCACAACACAATGAACAATGGCTGTAATGTTACCAACAGTTAACCAGCCTCCAGAAGTCACTGTAGAAATACAGCCTGTGTGTGAACAATGTCACTCACACAGGCCTAAGTACAAGTCATCATCATATGAAAATTCACAAGAAAAAAATAAAAGCTTCTTAAACAAAGCCAATCAGACATGAAATTTAAACATGTCCGTTCAATACAATGTTCAGGAGAAGAATGAAGTTATCAAGAATGCCAGAGCATAGGAAGAGTTATTGTGCATGGAGGTTGTGTTGCCCTCCTGTTTGTGGAGGGCTTTTGTCACATGATGACATCAACATGCACCAGAGCAGTTCACATTAAAACATGTGAAATAAGATGGGAGTTTTCTCAAGGCCAGTGATATGCACAAAGAAGATAGCTAAAGTGTGTATGGAGGTGAGTTATCATCTCAGAATATATTATTTAATGTTGCATAAGTAGGTGGAGATCTAGAGGTGGCCCTCATTGGCTGGAGGGCCACAGCGGTAAGTTTGCAGATTTATACTGCTAGAAACAAGTTTCAATACCAACGGTGAGCAGAGCACAGACAGCCCTTTTGTGTAGCTTTGTACTTACAAACAACAATCTAGAGGTGAGGTCTAAAACCCCTCTATCAGATTATTTAGTGTAGGTATTATTAATTTATTTATCATGGGAGTGAATATTTCATGATTGTTTTTCTCATAAAAAGCAATTATTTTAATTGTAATATTTATGACAAGTTTGGTTATGTAACTCGGTAAGAGTCGACATTGTTTTTATAATTCAGTGATGTCGAGGCTATCGAATGCATGCAATCCAAAGAAAGTCCAGCACAAGACACAGGGAAAGATACTCATGGAATAGAGGACCAGAAGGGAGTGCTATACCAGATCTATCAAGTCAATTATACCAGGGAAGGTAAACAGATCATAGTACCAACAGAATACCAGACTCAAGTGATGAAGTTGGCTCATGAATCAATTGTGGAAGGACACCTGGGAACAAAGAAATCAGCAGACAGAATCACCCAAAACTTCCTTTGGCCAAGAGTCATTGGAGATGTGAGTAAATTTTGCAGGTCATGTGACATCTGCCAAAGGAAAATACCTAGAGGGAAGGTAGCCAAGATGCCTCTCATAGAAGAGCCATTTAGCAGAATAGCTATGGACTTGATTTGACCACTAGCGCCTGTTACTGACAAGGGCAACTGGTATGTGTTGAGAGTAGTCGACTATGCAACATGTTATGTGGAAGCATTAGCACTGGTGAAGATAGGCAGAGAGAGTAGCAGAAGCCTTCCTGGAGACAATTTTTGGAAATACGAAAAAAGACCAGAGAATTTCTGAAGTATAGGATACAACCATGGTAACTCAACAACAACGTAAGTGAACTATACATGGATAGTTTGGTGATAGAAATAGAGAAAAATAGTTTGGCTTGTTTGAAGAATTCTAAAGCAATTAAATAGGACTAAGTGGACTTTTGACAAGAAGAAGAGAACTATATAGTGTTTATGATATAACTTTGCACATGGACCATTCAAAACAAATACTCGATATAGTCATGGACAAATCTTTTTTTAGTTTATTTAAAATACTTCACTAAAAATATGACTTTTTGTATGTGAAAGCCTTATAATATTTACTTAAAGACTGTCCAATTTTGTGAAGATATACACACTAGTATTTAAAGTTAGTAGTATCAAATCTATAAAGACTTTAATCGAATACAGAGTGGTCAAGTGGTCAGTCAAATTGACTGAGCCGATGTTGAGAGAGCTAAAGAGGTTTGTTTTTATTAAAAACATTGGCAATATAACAGAAAATAGCTTAATTCAGAAACAATTTAAGTTTAAAATTGAATTGATATTTTTACTTTCATGATAAATTTTATACATTTGGCTCTAGGCTAAGTGATCCCACACTCATCTTTACTTTAGGCTTATTATACCAACTGTTACTACACTTATATAGTTTCATGGCCCTCTTACACCTCCATTCACTAAAATTGTATTTGGCAGACAGTAATTGAATTATTCTAGCTGGATAAATGCATTTTGGTTTTTATGACTCTTGTTATTTCGAGAAATCAAGTGTGACATGACACACACTGGCTTTTATATAGGTTATGTATGTTACTAGATATCAGTTAGTTTCACTCAATGGTGGACTGTCACACATAAACTTCATGAGTAAAGGAGAAAAAGATTTCTGCCCACCCTTCCAACTTTTTTTTAGTGAATAAATCAGGGTCAGTCTGCTTTTCAAAATAGGAAATCTCTGACACCTTCTTCACCTTCTCTGGTGTGACATTTCTCTGGACTCCTCACCACCTTTACTTTTTTCTTCCAGTGGAGCATGGGAGTCCTTACTGCTTCCCAGTTCCCAGTCACTGGGGTGGTGGACCATGGAGACTTGCTTCATGGAGTGAGTTTATAAATTTAATTTACCATACATACTCATGATTATACACTGAGTGAGTAGGGCAAAGCTGGTTTTCCTCCTTCCATTTCCCTTCGATGTTTTTTTCCCAGGTAAACAGCTGTTGATTGGAGTCGGTCCAGCCTACGTGGGATCCTCCTCATAACACTGGGTTGCAGGGGGTTCTTTCCCTGCTCCTATAGTGGATTTTGGGAGACTTCATCTGCTTCATAATACTGACAACAGGATGTCTTTTCCCCACATCTATGGTTAAGTGAGTTAAGATTTCTGTCTTAATATTGGTTACAGATATTGCCCTGTTTTTACAGTTGAATTGAGGAATGACATGACCTTGGAATGCTGAGTTCAGTTTGTTGTACTTCTTGCTCCTACGGTGGTTTTGGGAGTTTATCCAGTTTCGGCTGAAAGCTAACATCCTCTTCATAATTCTGGTTGCTTGACATATGACACTCTGTTTACTTACATTTGGGGTTGATGAGTATATGTAACACAGTGTTTATGTTATAATGTATTTGATTTTATCTTTTTTGATCCTCAACCTTCTAATGACGAGGACGAGTTATGGAACCTCATCTCTGCAGTTGAGGTTGTGTATGTACATAGTTAATTCGGTTTATATTTTACAATGGATTGCACCTCTCAAAACAAGTTGCACTTATGCACATACTTTTTCCCACTCATATCAGATTCATTTCCTACTTCAAGGGCAAAGAACATATCTCATATAGAAGTAGTGTGGAACCCCACAAGTGTGCATTGCTTTCATGTTGGAGCACACCCATTAATTATGGGCTGTCGATTTCTGCTTAGTTTCAATGTTGTGAGCCTAAACCAGCCTGTCCACCTTTGCAATGTATGATTAACTTTTTTTTTCACTGAAAATGTATTTCTAATAGGTACCTACCTCTTACCACATGCTTCCCAATTGTCAGTGTTCTTCTTTTAAAGCCTACCAATTCTCAAAAGTGAGAATAGAACAGGAATAGCAGAGGGAGCTAGCTGTGCCAATATAGGGGGTGTAATACTATTGGTGGAGAGTAGTCACATGATATGTGCATGTTCAAAAATGGTGTGAAATTGATGGGGTATTTAGACTGGTGCACTGAGAATGAAAATTGTTTAGTAATGCTTAGAGGGCAGAAAGAAAATTGAGATAGCTTTGTGTGAAAGGGGGTAAATACCTATTGGAAATACCTTTTCAGTGTAAGAAAAATGTTTACTTTAATTATGTATTTTCTTTTTGTCTTGTAAGAGATGATTCTTTGATATGTTTGACTTAAATGGCACTCAGACACTGTCATGGGGATAGGTTGATTTGACTGGTTAAGTATGTCAACTTATCTAGCTTGTTTATTCTTCCATGGGTGAGGATGTCTGTCAACTATATCATATAACCTCTCATCAGGTTCATCATCTCATGGTTTCTCATGTCTCTATCCATCAACATTCCATGTACAAAATGTTGGGGGCAGGGATGTGGATGATCCCTGTCACATTTATATCCCTTCACTTACATGACAAGGCAATTTCATCTGCATCTGGGTTTCATTTTCTTCCAGTTGCCATTTTCCAGTCTTTTCAGATACTTGGCAAGGTGTTAATTATTTTGTTATTGTTTTTATTTTACAGCTTCCTGATCACTGTTATTATATATTAATGTATATATACTAGAGATGATGTAACCCATCAAGTGGCCAGTAATGCGTCACTGGGAATACTTCTCTTTCCCGAAATCCACACTGAACAAGTGTGAATAGAAAGTCTAAAGTCCATCTGTCCTATATATATGTGTGTGTGTTTTTTGTTTGTTTTTTTCCCTTCCATGCCATGTTTCACAAGAAGAAAAAGACAGTGCCACATATGTACCTCCCCTCACACCTGGCTAGAGCCTGCTGTCTCTATTCACATTAACTTATTGTGCAGTCTATCAGTGTAGGACCCTATCCAGATGTGATGGCTCCTGTTTGATCAAGCACCTTTCCGATATTCTTCCCCATACAAATTCCTCCCTCCTGTTCTCTTCTAGTGGATTAAAGGAGAAACCCTGCTTCTGCAGTCCCAAGCTATTGGGAAGGTTCATATAGAGATTTCTTCATTGGTTGATATAATCCCATTAAGTTGGTCTTGTGTTCTCCTCAGTATGTAGATCTGGGATATATTCTCCATGCCCCTGATTATTTTGGTATCTCACGTATAGAATGGCCTGACTTACCTCCCTAGCCACACTACACACTCATACTCAACCAACCATCTGTGACCTAATGACCAGTTGAGCAAAAGAAAGTCGAGGTTTTCATATATGAAATGACATATTGTATAATGTTGTGTTCTGAAAAGAATATCGCCAATTTCACTCACAGTACAAGATTTGTTTCTGTGGGAGCTAGCTTGGATGAATTTGTAATGACTCTTGTCACATAGTTAGAAAGCCAGCAATATTTTGAGAGGTAAGGAAATTTGTCTCTTTTTTGCATGTTATTAGCCTATATTCTTTGGTGCATTATTTAATTAAATAAAAATTAAGTGCATTACTATCATTACTATAAAAAATTAGGCTTAACTGTCCTCGACAATCGAGAGCAAGAAAAAAAAGATTGGATAAGTACTTTACTTCATGTTTTCATATTTATTCTCTATTTATTATTATAAAAGTAACTAAAATATAAAAATATGGATCTTTTTAAGTTATTTAAGTCTATATTAGGTAAAATAATTAAAATGGTTCATGAGGCACGAATGTGAGCAGCTCGTAGGTAATGTAATTCAATAGTTTATGTGAAAGACTTGTAATGTTAACTGAAAGACTGCCAAATTTCATGAAGATATACCAAATATATAGAGAGTTATAAGTATTAAATTTATGTCAACTTTAAATGAGTACAGAAGGTCATGTGACTCAGTCAAATTGACCGACCCCGTGTCGGAAGAGTTAAAGTCTTTATAGATTTAATACTTATAACACATACAAAAAGTCATATTTGTTAGTGAAGTACTTTTAATAAAATAAAATAAAGTTTTGTCCATGAATATATTTAGCATCCATGTGCAAAGTAATTTTCATGTTAAAATTAAAAATACTTTTCGGCATCTCAAAAATCTCAAATTTCCTTTGTGTAATCCCCAAAACCTCCTAAATACATTTCAAACGTTTTTTTCACTAACTCCTTATAGTTTATATGTTATTTTCTCTACCCTAATCTCAAAATGGGATCGGTCAATCGACCGACCTTGTAACCACCAAAAAAAATCAAAATAAACCTAAATTAACCTTCTTTTCTTTCTAGTATGACTTCAGATTGTAACATGAAACTACATTTGTTTATCCTAAGTAGATCTAAGTTTGTAACATTATACATCTATTTATAATTAAATTTTATTGCCCTTTGAACCGTGTCTAACTGCTATCCATGCCATTGTAAGTTGTAAATCACTCGGGGGAATATGCAGCTAACGTTACACTATTGAATTACATTACCCACGAGCTGCTCGCGTACGTGCCTCATGAACCATTTTAATTATATTATCATTATTACTTATTTCACCTAATCTAATCTTAAATAACTTAAAAAGATCTGTACTTTTAATTTTAGTGTGGTTCTTCACTGCCTTATTCTACCTCCATTTGAACCTTTGTTCTCCTGTTCTTTGTTTCACTTGTCCCTTAAGATTTATTTCCTACTCCTATTAGCCTGTGAGCATCATCGACATTTTACCCACCCTGTACCATTCCATATATGTTCTGTTTTATCCAGATCAACCTTTCCTCCCCAATATTTTGGTGGTTCTGGATAGACTTCTATGTCCTGTATGTGCTGTTCATTGTTACATTGCCTACACGGCTTCCTTCCTTGGTCCCCATTCCTGCCTTTTCATCCCCTGGCAACATTCTTCTGTTTGTGACCTTGCTCCTTCTACCCTTACCAATTGGGTTCAGCTTTTGATTCAATTGGCATATTCATCCTTGTTTCTTTCTTCCCGAAATCTGTTCCAGGTGTCCTCACATGAAATCATCCACCTTACCTTTTCTCTGACGTCTCACCTCCATTGTTCGTTGGAGGAAATTCTTCAGTCGGGTATGTAGACTACACGTCATACGTTCATCTTCCACTATATTATTGGGTGGTTGTTTCTTCGTTGTCTGGGTACTATCTTCCACCTGTTCCCATCCTTCAAACTTTAGTGAGGCTATGACTGGGTAAGTTGTATTTTCATACATATTTTATTTCCTTTCAGAAGCATGTCCCCCCTTTTTTAATCATTGTGATCCAGCTCTGTGGCAAGTGGTGCCTGTCCAGGTATACTTAATATCTTTCAATTTCGTGCTGTACAGCCATGATGAAATACAATATACCCATGGCCTATAACACACACTGTTGAGATGGGGTGTTCCACAAAATTGCTTATAGGTTTTTCCTTTGCAATATATTTGCTTCCTTAATATGCCTGTTCCGGACCATACTAACCCATGGATTTACATGGGTAAAGCAGTAGGGAATAACTGCCCATCCCTTAGATTGTGTGAATCAGGGGTGTTCTGCTTTTCATAATAGCATTTTTCATGGTCACCTTTTGCACACTCTCCAGTGTTGGCATTCCTCTGGACTCTCACTGCGTTTCATCCTCTCATGTTCTTATAGTGGAATATGGGAGTCCTTGCTACTTTCCAGTTCAGAGCTGCTGGGGTGGTGGACCTTGTAGGAGTCCTCTTGAATGTGATCACACAATAATAAACAAAAATACTAAAAATCCATTCAGTAGAGAGTAGGATGGTGGTGTTCTTCTGGTGTAGATGATACTGGTACTCCATTTATGTGCTCCATCTCTGTACCGTGGGCTTTGGGAGTTGATGTTGTACCAAGCTTCTGTGCAGTTCTGTCCTGAAGGTGTGGGTGCAAGTAATTGGTTGAGGTGATCCAGTTCTAGCCACTCTACACTGGGAGCACATTCATTTTAGCTTCCCCCCACATTACTGTCCGTAGATTATTCTTCTACAGCCTTTCTTGATAGGTACTTATCTCTTCTTTCATTTCCCACCTATTCTGTCCACTGAAAACCACTGCCTAAACTCGAAGTGATAGTTCATTATATTCGAATAGAGATAGTCATGTGTCAGAATGGTATGTTACACTTCTATTGGTGGAGGGTTGTCACATGATGATCTGCACATTTGAGACAGTTCAACCATGATGATCATGGGGTATATGGGAGTGCAAAGCTTGTGCCATGTGAAAAAAGTTTTGGCATATAGAGGGCAGCACTAAATGAGAATAGTTAAGTATGTGAGAGGAGTTAAGTGTCCATCAGAACTACACTTTCAGTATAGGAAAATTATTACTTCAAATATTTACTCATCATACGAAGGAACATCAATACTGTACTTACAAAACTGTATGAAATAAAAGTTGTAGAAACTGTAGTATGTAAAAATAAATTCAAGTATTTATTCATAATGAGAAGGAATGCCAATGCTGTACATTCAAAATAGTATGAATCAATGAAAACTCGTATACAACCTGTAATATGTAAAACTTTATACAGATGTTTACACAAAATAACACCAGAATAAATAGGTCAAGAAAGGTACAAA
>NW_013668146.1:31792-36992 GCF_000517525.1 Limulus polyphemus
AGGTCAGGAAGTGGAAAACATAGTGCAATCATTCTGACATAAATTTTGAACTCTTACAACTATACAAAGGATAAAAGATATTTGGTAGTAATAAACATTTATTTCTCTTTGTTTTAAGGCCAAGTAGATAATATATGTATTAATATACCAAAATAATATTTATTAATTAACATTTATTCACCACTTAAAACTTTTTAAACAGTGACCATAATGTTAGTAATTATAGGCCTATATTTTAGTATTAGGCTTAATACATAAATGTAAGGTAAGGCTTAGCTGAAACAATGCTTGGTAAATTTTATTTTGCTGTTATATCTCAGAAGTTATCAAAAAAATAAAGAATAAAAAACAAACCTTTCTAACAGATCAACATGAATATTGAGCATTCCACATAAGCACCATAGTTAGCCTAAGAAAAGTCAGGTGATAGTTTTGTTGCTAAGTTACAATGTATATTGTTGAGCATTACCAAAAAAGAAGCAAGAAAACATTCTCAACAGAGTGACAAACAGAATAGGCCTTTTATAGTTAGTGATAAAAAGTAATCACAAATGGGAGATGCCACTGTCTAAAATATTTGTTAGTTTTAGAGAAACTGTAAAATGAAAGTAGCAGAAGCCATTCAAACATTTACCAAGTACATAAACAATACTTTAGAAACTTTCATAATTAATTTATCTTGACAAATGTTATTATGTTAGAATATGGAAAATAAATCAAATATGATCATTTCATCAGTGTTGGTTATGTATTAAGTAAAAGTTTGAACTTCTTTGAAGAACAGCACTAGTGTGATATTCTTCAAAGTGTCTCATACACAAAAACTCATTACAGCATTTACATTTCATCTGTACCCTATTCAGTTTCTGACAGTCTTCATCTCTTCCTTTGACTTCTCTCAACAATATAATGCTTGCCAGGAGAGTCTCACAGGTAAAGATTCCCATGAAGTTCTTGATATACGAGAAGGATCTAATCGGCTTTGAAGTAAAGGTTGAACAAGATCAGTAATCAGGTACATTCTGAAGGACTTCTGTGGCAGTGCTGGCTGGTTGGTTTGCATTTTGTACAGTATATAAGCATTCAAAATTGACAAGTCTAAAAGTAAAAAAAAAACAGTTTCGTATATCATTTTATTGTTTTTCGTTCAGTTGAATAATAGTTTATATGTTGGTCATTTAAGTCCACCTCCCTGCCCCATAAACTTCTTGTAGTCCACAACTAACTAAGGTTTTGTAATTTCATTATCCTTCCCTCTTCTTGTCACAGTTGTCATAGTATTAGAGTGGAAAGCATAAATAGCATAAATGACATATTTGTCAGTCTATTTTACAGCTGTGTAAGTCCCACATTTAAATGATCATGCTTCTCCTCTGTCTTTCCCACAAGTGTAAGTTCCAACAGCCAGTAATTTGTTAAATAAATGAGGGGAAGTGTAAAAGTTGTTCATGAAAACTCTGTGATGTAGTTCATTGTAGTTATCCATTAATCCCATCACAATGTTGTCTGCGAGACCTGTAGCTGGCATTTGTCCCTCTTTGCCTGTATAGATTTTAAACTTAAGACAATATCCACTCACAGCTTCTGCCATGACCTGCAACTTGATACCCCACTTGTCAGGTTTATTAGGTAGTCACTAGAGGAAACCAATTTTACATTTTGTACCCAACATTTGTTCATCTATTGATAGTTCCCTGTCAGGAGAGTAGAGGGATTCAAAGGATTTCAGAAGAAGGTCTATAATAGCTCTAACTTTGAAAAATTTATCATAGTTAGGAGCAGTTTTAGGAAGAGCATTAGTATTGTTATTGAATTGTAAGAATATATGAATAGCATAAAACCTGCCCCTAGATAAGATGTTAGTAAACCCAGGAGTATGAAAAAGAGGATAAGTAGACCACTAGTCAGAAACAAAAGAATAAGGCTTAAGACCCATTGCTATAGTAAGACCAAAGTATGCTAAAATATCCTCAACAGTAAGATCAGTCCATTTTATGGTAATTTTTTTGGAAATTTAGATCCAATTTCACATTTGTTTTTAGTATATCTACTTGTTTCTGTTATAATTAAATGTACAATTCTGTTGAGCAAAATAAAAAAAAATCTAAAACATTTTTTGCAGATGTAACCTGTTTGGAAACAGGTTCACCTCTGTGAAATGTTGAAAGGAGAGATTGTTCCCCTTTAGTGACTTCTACCCAGGTCCAGGTGTCATTGCAGGAAAGAGGCCTTTCCTGATGGAAAGGAACAGTCCTACTTTTGGCTCCAGCTCCGCTGCCTCTTCCCATATTCCTCCATGCCCTGCCTCTCTTTGTTGGGGGTTCTGATGAAGGTCCAGCTACATCCTTATCTGTCCATAGGACAGAATCAAGAAGCATTTTCAGTATGTTTTGGCCATTTACTTCTGTACGTGGCTTCTGTCAGAGGCATCAAATGAGTAGAATCAAATTCTTCAACCTTAAATGCCTCTGACAGACCTCCTTCATCAGACAAAAAGGAAACATTTAAGAGGAACTCTGCTTCCTCTTGAGTCAGGACTTCCCTCTTTCTCAGTTCTTCAGTTCTTTCTTTTTCAGATTCCATTTTTAGAAGGAAAAAAAGACTGTTACTTACATTTATTGTGTATCATTATATTTCTTCCATTTTTTATATAATTCTGGTACATGTACATATATTCTCTTATGTGTACCATAGGTTTCAGAAGCAATACACATTATGCTAAAATAGAGAAATGGCTACACTAGATTTTGATAAAGAATTGTTCTAAAACTATTGAAAGGAGATTCTGCATATGTAGAATAGTTACTTACTTCTAGGTAAGAACCACTAATCAACGATGAATGTGTGTGATAACTGTTTAGAAGTTGAACTTCACAAGAGAGTTGTTAACTGAAAAAAAAAACATTTATGTTACAATATATTCTGTGATGTGTATCATAGGTTTCAGAAGCAGTACATGTTATGCTAAAATAGAGAAACAACTACATTAGATTTTGATCAACAACTATTTATCGAAATTATTGAACAGAGATTCTGTATATGTTATCAATAATGTATACTTACTTGTAGTTAGTAGGAGGTACACACGGACAAACTAAAACTGGCTGATAAAAAATAAGATGCAAAAGTTAGAAATGTTAGCTGACACAAAATGGACCATTCTTATATTACTAGTAGCTGATGTGTAAGCATTGACAAATAGGAAATTTATAAGGATGTACATTAATTACTTTGTACACATATACTGCTAAGTTTGGCACAACCCTTGAGGTTTGAAAGCTAGTAGCCTATATATCTTTGAAGTTTATTTCAGTTTTATCATAAAATTTACACACATTCAAAGTGCTATTGTATTAGTCTGAGCATGCTTGTTTACTTTCAAAAGTACCTCACTACAGCCTGCGGAAACAGTAATGGCACATATGGTAAATCATTGCCTTAGGTTCAGCAACTATCAAAATGTGTCACTAATAGTAAAATATATAGTGGAAACAGATGTGAAAAGGTTAGAAGTATAAACTGTGAAAACAAGTACTTTGGAACCTTGTGGTCAATACTAACAGAACTGTATATTTTATTTTGCATTTGACAACCTTTCTTTTCACTACAGCTTGATAACTTGTCCATAGCATGAAGAGTCAAGTATACTGTTATGGTAGAGCAAATAAGAGATTAAATTTAGATTTACTGAAAGAAAAATGTTTGATATATATTTAGTAGGGTTCAGAGATTTTTCATACGAGGAAAAGTATTTTTAATCATAAAATCAAAATAACTTTGTATCAGATAGTCAACATTCTGAATGCAAAAAGTCACGAGCAAAATCATGAAGAAATCTTTAGTTAAAATACTTAATTAAAAAAATTGATTTTTCTGTGTGAACAAATGCTTGAGAATGTTTTTTACAGTCAGCAAAGTTTTGTGAATATATGTGTATGTTATCAAAAGTTATAATATGATTAATTTCATGGTTGCTTTGTTGGTTACTAGCTATACAACTTGGGAATACTCTTGTAACCATCGTTTTAACCAAGATTCGAATGGTAATTAGTAGGCTTACTTAAATCAATGACAAATTTGGGGTCCACTTATGGAAAATTCTCCTAAAAGTGTTTTTGCAAAATACCTTGGTTCCCTAAGGGGTTTGGTAAAAAGTTTTACCTTTGTGTAAACCTTGGAGCAGAGACAAGTTACTTGGTACCATTTCGAAATTAGTGAGTCCAGCAGTTTAAGAGAAGGGGTTTGGGGGGAATCCCCAGGTTACCTAAGAGGTGGGGTGAAAATTTTTACCTTTGAGCAAACCTTGGGACAGAGACCATTTGTTTGGTACCACTTAGAAGCTGGTGTGACCAGTGATTTAGGAGGAATTATATGACACACACATACAAACACTGAGTTTTATATGTTATACGGATGTAAATATTATTGATCTTTATTCAGTTTAAAGAAAATAGATGTTAAATAACCAGCAGAGAAAACAACATGCCCATAATAAGCAGTATTAAGTTTTGAAACCACTAAAGTTATATGGATTATAGTTCTTAATTGATGTTTGAATTATATAGATAAATTGTTTTTAAGTGGTATTGTAACAGGTTAGCGCTCAGGTGAGCTTAATTGTTGGAGTTTCAATTAAAACCAACCTGTACACCAAATTTATTTGTTGGAGGATTTGTCGTGACGAGTGGAGCCACAAGTCGCTAATTCCATGAGTTTACAGTTAGAGTAAAGAATGTGAATCTCAGACCAGCAATACTATTCACAAATAACTTTTATTAATCTTTAATACACATGACATAATAGTTAATACTTAACTCCTTAACACTTAAACATTAATAACACTTCTTCCATAAAATCATATACTATACAAAAGCTAATCTAGAGAGAGAGATACTTACTGCAGAGTTGGAACCTTCATGGCAGAGTCTAGGTTGTTGAGTTGCATGGTTGGAGACTTCATGAGGCTGGTTGAAGAACTCGCCAGAGAACTGATTTTCCAGCTCCTGACATAGGTTTATATAGCAGAATTTCTCTGTATCCTGGCGAGTATCCAAATAGGACACAGCTTCACCCACAAGTAGTGCGGTGCTCCTCTTGGATGCTTGCAGGCAATTCCTGGGCTGATCTAGGCACCACGCCCAAAACCCTCAGGCTATTGGTCATGGGCAACTGCTGTTAGCCTCCTGCCTACTTTCTTTTA
>NW_013668146.1:37002-50820 GCF_000517525.1 Limulus polyphemus
AAGTGCCGGGCTGATTCATAAAATATAAACTTTTCTGTAGCTTCTACAGTGCTAAAGAATCGAGGCCAACATCCTCTTTCTTGGCCTTGTACGTTGGCATTCGTGTGCAAAACATGATACAACAGTGATGACTAAAGAGGTTGTTAACTGACTCTACTGTGACCTTCGGTCACTAAACTCCTACGCTTGTTTCTATAGCTTATGCATGTGCTGTGCTATTACTTACTGAAGCTCTAACCTCGTTCTTGATTACTTATCTCTCAAGGCTTATTTTTGTAACACACAGGCGTCTCCTTGTCCCCTTTCTTTTTTATATGTCCTTCAACTTGTTTACTCTCTTTTAACTTTTAAAGTCTTCATTTTTAATCATACCTTACTTAATTACTTTTATATTATTCAAATTCATAAAAGCAATGGATGAAATTTCCTCAAAATTTCCCGTTGCTTCAGTATCAGAGTAAAGTTGAAATTGTTAATAAGGAGATGACAGAGCTATGAGCTACAATAAGATAGAATCCTCAATAGCTGTAGCACTGGAAATTATTTTAGGTAGGATTAGAGTAAATTAATCTATGAGATCTTGGTCATAGTCAGATACATCAACCTCCTGAGTCCAAATCTGCATTTAGTTCTCAAATCGGGCAAGAGATGATGGAGCTATAAGCTAAAAGTTTGTACTTGAAAAAAAAAAAAACTCAGACCCATTCTATGGGCCACTATGCCATAGTTACAAATTTTGCTGCAAACAAGCTTAGACTTAAGAACTAATGAAGAGGATCATATTGCCATTCTTCAGATACATTTTTAACAAATTGGGTAACATTTTGTACTAAGTGTAGGATCACTAACAACCAATCTTGGAATTCAACTACAGGAATGATACTAAATGAAAATACGAATAATATTTTCCTTTAACTTATCACTGGGTGTTGTTTCTTTAGACTCTTTGACATCTTTTACTATTTGTTTTTATGTATTAAGCAATAATTGGTCTCCATCATTGAGCAAGATTATAGAATATAGAGCATATTTGCTTTAGTACTGATCATTTATTTATTTGTTCATCAAATAAACCCACCTCTTCTCATATTACTTCAAATTCAAAAACCCATTACAAATTCTTCCAACATCATTCATTAAAGCTACAAATAATCAAGATCATTCATTAAATAACCAAAGCACCCTCCCATGAAACCTACAGTTACCCATTCTGTCTTTTCCCAAAATTCAAGAAATAGTCAAATTTTACTCGTTCTTCATGTTTTTTGTTCATCTATCTGGACAAACTTAGACTGCTAAAATCAAACCTTTCTCCAAAGGAACATAAAGCACTAAAAGTGATGAAAGTATGATTTTACTGAAATCTGACAAATGTAAGGCTGTTGTTATCATGTATCGGATAGTATACCAGCACACACTCTTCAGTGATTCACCTCATTTCCAAAAATGGAAACTAACTTTTACAATTTATTTTACAGTTAGAAAGAACTTCTCAACTTTATACTGGTATGTATCAACTATTCAATTTCTTCATCTCTCAGATTCTCATACTTCTCAAATTTATGGTTTCCCCCAAATTCACAAACCTGTTTTCCCCCTTATGTCCTATTTTTTTAAGCATACCAAGCTTAAAATTATAACCTAGGAAAATTTATCACTTGAATGTTTTTTAAGTATGTTTCTCATACTTCCTCCTTCATAAAACATTCTGAAATGTTTATAAAAGAAACTCTGACAAGTTAGTCACTTTGTTCAGTTAGTTGCATTTGATGTAAAAAATCTGATCCCTCAAGTCTCCATTCTTGAAGCAATGAGTGCTGCTTTGGAATGACACCAAAATGATTCTAATCCTTGTTTTTGCCTAAACATCAACACTATAAGAAAATTTTCTTCTTTCCTCTTTCTAGTTTGAAGGTGTGAATTATATTCAAATTGATGGCCTACGTATAAGAAATCCTATAGCCCCAGTACTTTCCAATACATCTGTGATAAGAATTGAAGACACTGCTATCTCAAATTCACTTTATAAACCACTTTATTTGCTTTCAATATGTTGATGACATTTTTTCAGCCTTCAATAACCTTAACATTATTCATAGTTTTTCTTTCATCTAAATCAGATACATCCAAATGTAAAATTCATGATGGAAAAAGTTGTTGATGAAAATCGTCATTTCTAAGTGTTCTTGTTAAGAAGACAAACGTAGGCTTCCAAACCTCCTTATTTTGTAAGGATACTCACATTGGACTTTTATGTTCCATGGAATTCTCTTCATGACCAATGTAAAAAGCTAGGTGTATTAAACAGTGCTATCCATACAATAAAATCATAAGTTCCAACTTCAGTTGTTTCAAAAAAGAAAACGACAACATTACATTTCAGTTTTACATACAAAACAATTTACCTCCCACTGTTGATAATAAAGTAACTGCTTCTTTTGAAAATAGCCACAAATTAACATAAATGATTCTCCTGTTTCTTGTGTTTTATTGTTCACCCCAAACTTCCTTCATGCTATCAGAAAGTCTGAGTAAAAACAGTCAGAGAGTGTAAAATTGACATTAAAGTACAATTTACATTTTTACTGGAAAAAAGGCTAGGTCAACTGCTATCCAAAAAGTATATGGATAATAATGCAATTGAATGTACATATTGCAAAAGCTGTGATATTTGTGAGACAAACAGACAACTTTCTTGTCATTTGTGGGAACATTTAAAATCCCCATCTCATATTTTCGAACACATGCCCAGGAACAATCATTCTTTGATTTTTCTCAGGCAAAAATACTCAGTAGAGAGGACTAATAGGAGAAAAGTAAAAGAAGCCTGTTTATTAAAAACATATAACCCTTTTCTTAACAAATACAAAGGTGTTCATTTATATATCTATTTTAATTCCCTTCTTTCTTGTATATAGAACAAATTTCAGTACTTACACTCAGGCTTATTTATTATACCTACATTTGACAGTTCATTGATAGATTACTTTATTGTTTGTAGTTGGTTATTTGTATGCTTGTAGATTACTATGGTTTTAGATTATTACATGATTATTTTTTAAATTAAATTATGTTAGTCTCAGTTCTTGTATACCTACCACCTGATGAAATGTTGTGAATAAAATAAACAAATGTTTTACTATGTACAACCAGTAAAAACTTGTGAATTTTACAAACATAGAGTTTCTAATATTTAATTCATGAAATAGCTTCAGTTAAAAAAAAAAGAATTAGAATCTCTAATGTTCAGAGCTGAGTAAAAGAAATATTCTTGAACTTCTCTTAATCACAGTCTTTTCTGCTACTTTGCATATCTGTGGCCTGTTTTCCTTTTCCTTCTGCTTGTGGAACCAAAAAATAGTAGTGAGTGGTTTTGTGAAGCTTTCCTAACATCAGTTGGTATATTACAAGGTATTTTAGTAAACTGATTTTGTTTGAAGAAGCACAAGATCAACTGTCATGCATACCAAGTAGCTATTGAAACAAGTTTGGAGTGTTTTCATTTTGTGAAGCTGCTTTCTCCTAAGCCTATTAAAAATAAGAAGAATAAAATTTAATCATACAAGGCTGGAATGTTTATTAAAATTATATTGTCTTTTCATATAAATGCAGATGAAGTTTGACTGTTGCTGGTTGTTGTTTACCTGTAAGGTATTAAACTGATGAAAATTTTACATCTAATTATCTGGATGTTATCCTGTTCTGTTGGTATACATACTGAATATTTTTAACCATTTTTGTTCTTAATCATATAATAGGCTGTACAGTAACAAATTTTATGTTTGTGTGGTGTGCCAGTTGAAAATATTTCCAGTATATTTTTGAAACTTTGCGAGATATAAAATTTTAACTTTTAAGTTAGTTTTTACACAGCAATATGACATAAGCATTACTATTATTCTGTTACAGTATTTTATCCAACCATAATTCAAGTTTTAATTTTAATTTCTTCATTGTTTCCAGATCTAGAGAAAATGAAACACATTGATCTATTGCAAGATCAGTATATGTTCAGAGGTGGTCTGACTTCTCATTTGTAGATTTTTTTCTCTTTGTTTATAAGGCTTTTAGATTATTTAGCTATTTAGAAGCACAAACTATAGATATTGACAAGTCAGAATATAAAATATTAACCTCTTCATGCTTTACTGAGATAACTATTTGTTCAACCCACATTGACATGCCGCTCCCATATTCTCTGTGTTTTAAGAAATTTCCATACTCCTTTCTGACATTGTTATTGGACACTTTATAACCAATAGAAAGAGCAAATTCTAATCTACCTCAAACAGAAAAGTAAACACCAATATTTTGCCTTTAGAGCTTACTGTGTTTATACTAAAGATATTGCTCCAAACACAAATTAAAGTTTTAACCTATTTCTAGGCCAGTTAGAAAGCCAGATGAATTATAATTGTTTTGAGATGTTCTATTCTGGTGTCTGATATGATTTTTATGTTCTAAAATTGCATATTTCAAAGCTTCATGAATTGTTTTTTTTCTACAGAATATTGAGAAAAAACACTAAGCCATGTACCAGAGTACAAAAGGTCTGCAGGCTAAAGTAAATGTTAAAGTTATTGGTTTTTATGTATCTTATTTATTTATTTATATATGTATTTTTAACAGGACCAGGCATGGCTTGTTGGTTAGGGCACTTGGCTTACAACCTGAGTTTTGCAAGTTTGAATTCCCATCACCGAACATGCTCGTCCACTATGGTGGCTTACTGGGCCAGCCACTTGGGTGTAAAAATTCTTAGCTTAAAAATTACTGCTGGACTCCAAACTAGTTGGGATTAAGATCATAATAGGGAAAAAAATCAACAAAAGTATAATGCAAAAACTAGAAACTTAATAGGTTAGATAAGAAAACTGAAAAAGAATTAAGTAAAAAATTTCTCACAATTTGCTTTTGCTGACATAACTGCTAAAGTAACTCAATTGTTTGTTTACCCTAGCTTTACCTAAGCTCTCAGCAGGTTATTTATTGTTTTGTTACACTAGTTAAACACAGTTCAAAGAGCAATAAAACAATAAAATTAAATGAAAGTATATGTGAAACTGTTAGGAGCTGTAGGATGTTCAGGGTAAATAATTGTAATTGTCTGTTACAATCTGCTGTCATGCAAGATTAAAAACTGTATTTTTGATGTTATTTCTTATTTTTCAACTTTTGATATAGATGATTATGCTGTAGTTCATACTAGGATAGAGAAGATAATAAAATTTAAAGTTTTACCAAAAAATAACTTTTATTTTTACTCATTTAGGAGGTTCTAACAGTTATGCAAATGAAATATGACAACTGTAACATGAAAAGAAATATTTCTGTTCTTAGTATGAAAATCATATTTCACTCAAACTGACTTAGTAAAGGCTTTCTAAGTTCACAGACAAATCTTTTGTAAAAAATACTTTATTAATTTTGTGTGTGTGTGTATGTGTGTGTGTGAGTATAGGATATTTATAATACTTATTAAAAGCTTGTAAAATTTTATGAAAATAAACTTAGCACATTCAGAATTGTATGTATAGCTTCATATTTGCAAAGTTAGTAAAACTGACTCCTCCTGTATACACAAGTTTAATCAATTGTTAAAATAATCAAAAACAGTAATGATTGGAAACACTAATTTCAGTTAGTTGATTATTTTTGTCAAAATTGATTTAATCATAGTTTTGAGTAATCACTACTCAAGGAAGTTAATTAAATTGTATTTAATATTACAGGAACATGTAAAATATTGTCTTCACATTAACAGGTCAGATTGCAGCAAATATTCGTGAAGAAATGCGACGTTTACAGCGTCATAAACAGATGCACTTTTTCCTGTCAGGAAACCAAACTCCAGACTATCCTTTAGTTTCAATAGGCACATCTCCATCTGTTGGATCTCAAGGCCAGGGTCTACAGTCTGCCACCCGTAAGGACCAACCCCTTTTCACCTTCCGTCAAGTTGGACTTATCTGTGAGCGCATGTTGAAAGAGCGAGAAACACAGATCAAGGAAGAATATGACCATGTCTTGAATACTAAATTAGCAGGTACTGTATGTACATATGTAAATTTGTATTTTTGAGTGAATCCACAAATAAATGAGTGATTTTTAATCAGAATGTTTAATCTATTTTTGTGATAAACATGTTTTAAATTTTGACACTGAAAGCTGTAACTTAGAAATTGTTAATCATATCTGTAAATGTGTAGCATTATATTTAAATATTGAAACCATGCCCTAACATAGTCCATTATCTTGACTTGAAAACTTGTACTTCTTAAAAGTTTATTATTATGTATACTGTCAGTGTAGTTTGTCTTTTGCCAACATAACAGACTTTGTATGTTAAGTCATAATGCACACACACACACCTGTGTACTATCCAGTTTCTGTATGTGGTGTTTGATTGTCTCTTTTTTGAGTATCTGGGTAATGAATTTGAATATGCTGACAACCATAAGTTGTAGTGCAACAAGCATATAAACTTCAGAATTCATTTTACCATAAATATCCATTGATAATAAGCAGCTGAGTGTGCAAGTGAATGCTAACTTGATATCTTGAGTTTTTGATAGCATACAGGTAGATATGGCTTTCATAGTTTCACTCATGATTTCTTATCTCAAATCCAAACATGATTAACATTGTTCTCTTTTAGTAAGAGGTTGGGGTAGACTACTCAGCTATAACTGTTAGTTTTTATTATATCATAATTTGATTTCTTTATTCTTTTTGAACTTGTATGAAGAATCCTCTCTGTGGATGCAACAGTTTAGCTATTCATTGTTGAAGTAGAGTTCATCTATTATTACTATCCTGTTAACAACTTTCAATACCACTATATTGCATTTCAAAGTGCTTGAAATAACAGTAATGCTGTGAATTTATATAGATTTTCATATAAATCCATTTTGCTCCTACAAATAAATATGGAAAATAATCATCAGTAGAAACCCAAAATTCTGAAGAATAAAGAAATCTTCAGTTTGACCTGTAACAAAAAAACAGATTTATTACATATGTATTTATAAAGTATAGTGTATTGGTGCATACACTGGACATGTTCGACTACTTCCATTTTTTATTTTGTGGCATGGAAACTTATTAAATATATTTGATGATGAGGAATCCACTTTTTAGAAGATAAAAGTTTGGAGACGGTTTGAATGGGTAATGAGGAAAACTTTATTATAAATGTACAACATTTCGACAAAATCAGGTAACAGTAGTTTACATGGACACAGGAATATATATACAGTATGCAACAGAGAGGTCACATGACCAGAGTATATTTTTAATGATAAAATTTTAATGGGAGACATTTTATTGCTATCCAAGTGAATTTCCTTATCTGTAATTCATCATTATCCTGTTGTATGCATTAGTGCTTCTTTTTATCTCATTAAACATTAATGTTTTTTCAGGTTTCATTCCTCTTTCTTTAAGATTCTGCTCATCCAAATATTTTAGATACTTTTGCTTTTCACTATAGCAGCTGATGATGCCAGTAGATTTACATTGTTTACTTTTTAAATCTCAGAGCAACAGAAGCAAAAGTAAGAATTTGATTGGATATTTATGGTAAGATTATGGCAACTGGATATCTCTTGTTGTTTTGTTTAGTAGCCTATATGATCATACAAACCTAATTAGTTAAAAATTGTTTTTATTAATAGATACAAATTACCAACTAGTTTTTATAATAATGGCTTGGCTCTTAATCTGCTGCCATTGATAGTGACTGTGTAACAAAGCTGTCTTTTTTTTTTTGGCTTTAAGTAGTATCCACAGTTTATTTTAGGATAACAGATAAAATAACAAACAGCATTACACAAAATATTTTTGAAATTTGTAATATTTTATGGAGGCATAAAACACCTCCGGTGTTGAGGAAACTTGTGAACAGAGTATAATAATAATAAAAGCAGTTTTTCAAGCTATCTGTTCTACTTGTATTTGTTGAAATGAAAATAAAAGAAGTTCCAAGTGGTTGTACAAGTGGCATGAGTTTACCTACTATTTGCAGCTACCCTTTTTCTTTTCTTTTTTGGAGGATATTTCCATTTTTTTAGAAAAGAAAAATCAATAAACATGCTTTAAATTTATAACTACAACTACATTATCACTAATGTCAGTTTAAACCAAAATCCACTCTGTGTTTCTGGGTAGTGAGTGTTGTCATCACTTAGTTATAAAAACTAGTAGTAATAAAAAAAAATTCTAGTGTAAACTATGTTATAATTACCCCTTGAAGTTAGCTTTTTTTTTCAGAATCTGCTGTTCCTTTAAAAAGCTTAAATACAAGGTGAAACAGGAATTACCAGCCAATAATAGATGAACATATAGAATACTCAATGCTATGTACACAAAACAATTGGTATTTTTAGGGAGCTAACCCCTATATTATGTATGAAATGAAGGAGTAAAAAAAATCAGTACACATAATATTAAATTATATTACACACATTCATAGAATACATTTTCAGTCAAGAAAAAATGTTGCAAAACAAGTAATAAAAGGGATGGCATAGACAAAAAAAAAAAAATACAAACAAGAACATAAGGATGATACAGATATACATAGATCATCCCTACATGACTTTCAATTTAAAAATTTAATGTTACACTGTAAAATGCATACTTTAATATTACTGTAGTTGGAAGATATATTTTCATGACTGTTGGTATGCTGTTTATTTATCATGATTTTATGGTTATCTCAGGGTAGGTATCAATGTAGTGTAACTAAGAGCCTAAGACTAAGTTGAGTCAAAACATGTCTTGATCATCACAGACTCTTGCTTTGAGGTCAGTCAATTTGACCCACCCTTGTAATGATTTTGTACTGGTGCATTTTATGATATAATATTAAATGTTAATATTGAAAGTCATGTTGGAATGATTTATGTATCATCTGTATATTCTTGTTTGCATTCTTTTTGCCACTACCATCCCTATATAATTTACATTTACAAAATGTTTTTTATTACTTGCTTAATAGTGAACTAGTAAGTTGAGGTTTACATAACATTCATTTGATATTGTGTTGCAAAAACTTTATTCAGTAGTTTCATTCTTACATAATGTTTATTTTTACACAAAAAACAAACTTCAATATTCAAAGAAAAGTTTTCAATCAGTACTTTTTTAATTATTTTAACTGTAGGTCTTTTTTTTAGTTTGTTTTTATCTCTGTTATTCAAAGAATCATAGAGTATAAACATTTCAGTTTGTCAGCAAAAAATTTGAAAACAAGTTTAAAGAATAAGATTTTTCAGGTTGGTTGTGCATGGGCAAACAAATTGTTTTTATTTATATATTAATTAATTTATTGATTATTTTTCCAGGGTGATGCATTTGTTTTGCACTTTATTTTGTGATTAAATCCTTCATCAAGTAGAAATATTTTTGTCAGAAAAAATTAAATAGGTTGTGAGTTCATTACAGAAGTTGCGTGTAGTATATTTATAGTATATTTCCAATTTGCCTTGTGTCTAATGCCTTTGTCCTTGAAGCTATTCCAAGAATTGAAATATTACATTCCTGAGGAATTTAACTTTGCTTGTGGAATTTCATCTTTTTAGTTGACTTTTCCATTTGTGAATGCATGGTCCATCCATATTCTTTTAGTTATTACCAATGCAAGTCATTTGACTTGCCTCATAACGTGCTTCCAGTGTGTTTATTTCGGATACTAATAAGTCCATAAAAGATTTTCACAGGCTATCTAATAACTTAATATTTATCCCTAATCCATATGATGGACTAAAATGATACATAGGTCTACATCATAAAAGTTTAAATGTAAACAATCCACACGGAGATGAAAAAATAAAAACCATGCATACCTCTAAAATAAATCATTGATCCAGTATCACAGTGTGCATCTTTTTCAAGGAATTAACTGATAGAGTATTATTTGATTTATAAGTTAAATTACATTAGTTGATAATTTACCAACTTGTAACAAAAAAACAACAAGTTAATTATGAATTTTTTTTTTCAAGTTATGAACAGTAAATCCAAGTAAAATTAGGTTCATGTTTTCCATAATTTAGTTTACTTTCTATCGTATGAAAATTTCCTGAAGATGACACTGTATTCAAATATGATTGGGCACCACACAGTGCCATCTAGAAACAGTACTATATAACCTAACTTAATAATTATTCACTCGAAAGTAATCAACAAAAATGTCCCTACACAGATACTGTTGGAAATAATTTAGGCCTGACCTTGAATGTATGAGAAGATAACTTGGACAATCAGTGTGGATTTTGATTATAACATCATCGATGAATCTTTTAAGATGTTGCTTTGCAGCTGTTAAAAGTACATGAAGAGACGTGGCTGACGTCAGGCCCAATACTGACACTGACATGCCAGTGCACAGGCCTAATGTTAATATTGAAAGTAATTGAAATATTGAAAGTAATCAACAAAAATGTCCCTACACAGATACTGTTGGAAATAATTTAGGCCTGACCTTGAATGTATGAGAAGATAACTTGGACAATCAGTGTGGATTTTGATTATAACATCATCGATGAATCTTTTAAGATGTTGCTTTGCAGCTGTTAAAAGTACATGAAGAGACGTGGCTGACGTCAGGCCCAATACTGACACTGACATGCCAGTGCACAGGCCTAATGTTAATATTGAAAATGGAATGCCATCTAATTCTAATGTTAAAAAAAGAAAAGTCAACGTTTTTGACATTAAAAAACAAAAGTCAACCAATGAACATGGTAAATTATTAGGTACAGACATTTTATAAAGTTTAAACATTCTATAAAAAGTAATTAAAATACAGAATAAAAGGATGGTATAAATTCTTTGTTCTTATTCTAAATTCACTCACTTCCATGAATTTACAGTTAAAGATTTCTTTTCCTTTACCCAAGAAAGTTCCAAAATTAATAATGCCAATCAATATATACTTGCTAGTTTTGACATTGAATCTTTATTCACAAACATTCCACTTGAAGAAACTATACAAATAGTCTTAAAAAAACTTTTTGTGTACAAAAACAAAACATATACAAGCTTTAATCGCCAACAATTCAAAAAATTACTTAAACTTGCCCTCAAGAATAATCACTGCCTTTAAAGGTCAGCTGTATGACCAAATAGATGCCGTGGCAATGGGATCACCTCTAGTGTGGACTCCTGCTAACATATTTCTTTGTCACTATGAGCATTCCTGTCCCATTGAATACAAACTGGCTTAATATAGAAGGTATGTTGATGATTCGTTTTTACTCTTTCGAAGCTATATTCACATCAAACAGTTTTTAGATTATTTAAATTTGAAACACCCTAACATTAATTTTACTTGTGAAACTGAAAAAAAAAAGGTAAATTGATATCCAAATCAACAGATTAGATAACTACTTCACAAAATCCATTTATCATAAAGAAACATATACAGGCTTACATAATTGATTCGACAGTTTTATTCTGAGCCTTCTCAATAGAACAACTAACATTGTTCTAACTATTTCTCTCCTCTTACCGAAATCACCACCTTACAGAACATCTTTATAAACAATGGCTATCCTATGCATTTTATTCAAGCCCTAACACGCAAGTTCCTTTCTCACAAATTTGAACCCCCCCAAAAAACATATATTGTTGATAAATACCCATTAAGATTGATCATTCCTTTTTTTTAGATAAGCACAGTTTCATACTGAAATAACAAATTTTAATAATAATTAAAACATTTTATCCACAAGTTCAGCTACAAATGATATTTAAATCATCTTTCAAAATGCAAAATCTATTCCGATCTAAAGACCTATTACCTACCCCTATGCATTCCAGGATCGTATATAAATACACATGGTGGCTGTAATGCCACTTACATTGGCAAAACTGTATGCCAGTTACACCTGTGAGCCTGCAAACATATGGGAGTATTAAGCAGAACTGATAAAAAACTATCAAATCCACCAGACTCTACAATCTGCACACACATAGTGAAAACACTGACCACTCTGTCTTGATTACGAATTTCAAAGTCATCTCATCTGGATCATCAAACATTGAACTTTTAATTAAAGAAAGTTTATTTATTATAAATGAACTCCCAACTTTAAGTAATAACAAAACTTCACTACAATTAAGTCTGTTCTAAATACTTGTATAATATTGTTGCATTCTTCTATTCTCTGTTTATTTGATTGTCTTTTAATTTATTTCATACTTTTATTTTATATTTTAATTACTTTTTATAGAATGTTTAAACTTGATAAAATGTCTGTACCTAATAATTTACCATGTTCAATACAGCTTGTTGAAGATGGAATATGTGTATTCCGAAACGTTCAAGAATTAAATGTTTGTTACTGAACATACACGTTTCAAATGTTCATTGTTGCTGTCATTGTCCTGTTGTTCAGTATTAAAGCAAAGTCTGAGGACCTTCCAAACATTTGTGCCTTTGAAATTGTGATGGTGTTACCAGTTTACACTGCTGAAGCCAAATATAGTTTTTCAGTTATGATAAGAGTGAAAACAGATTGGTAGGGTAGGCTAAAGCCTGATACTTTAATTAACTTGATTTGTGTAAACATGAGTGATTATGACATAGATTATTTGGATGCACAAAGTGCTGTGTTGAGGTGGTTATTGGATGTCAAATGCTGACCTGAAGGGGTCAAGTATAAGCGAAAGTAGTAGTAATCTAATAAGGTGGATGTGTCAGTGGTTGAACTATCAGAAACTGATACAGACAGTGATTCTTCTGATGATGGTGTTATAAATGATTAAGTTTCACCTTTAGGTTAACATGTTTCAGCACTGTCCAACTGTTCAGTTATACTTTCTTCATTGTTTGTTGAGGAAATTAAAATAAGACAAACTATAAAATAATGTCCTTGATTTATGTAATTTGGGGTTTTATTACTATTTTTAAGCCCATGTTTTAATTTAAAAAGGGCATTTCATTCATCACCAGTCTTCAATTGTTAACCTCTGTTTTCAATATATTGTAAATATTTGCACAGTAGCCTTCACCTTGAAAGTCTGATACAACAGTGTCCTCTGCTTGATATATTAATTGGTCTTAAAGATTAACATGAGTAAAGGCTGATATTCTTTAAATAAGTCCTGGTAAAATTCCCGAAAACAATAAAAATACTTTTTCCATTTTTATTTGATATTTCAACAAGGTCATTTGATTTGCAATCTCTTAAGAATAAAAACTTATTTAAGCTATCAGGAACACTCCCTGTGATCTAAATTCAATTTTTGAATATATTGCATGGATTAAATCAAAAAATGTAGAAATTCATGAAGAAATGCAACTTTACATGAGGGAATGTAATCTTCCTGATAGCTTTCCACCGAGTGAATATAATTTTATTTCATTATTTCTATTAGTATATTCCTGTTGTGACATTTTCCAAAATGAGTTTGAAATTTCAAATATTAATTGGTTTTCTGCTATAATGCTGCCAATTTACACATAAGCAATGTCTTTCATTGGTTAGCATATAATATTAATATTTAGGCGAGAAGGGGGTCTTTTATTTGTCATTCGTTGCCTTTGATGAAGCAAAAACATCTTTATGTTACTCAGGTTTATGCACATAATAAATTATGTCTGGAAAGTACCACTTTAATGAATTTTGGTTGTGTGATGAAAAATACATTTCATGGGTTGTGAAGCAAAGGGGAATTTTTGAGGAAATTTCATCCATTGCTTCTGTGAATTTGAATACACTAAATGTAATGAACTAAGTTATATATTAAAATGAAAACTTAAGAGATAGAAAGAGAATAAATAAGTCGAAGGACATATAACGAGTCAAC
>NW_013668146.1:51764-53076 GCF_000517525.1 Limulus polyphemus
ACGTTTACCCGTTACCGAATATTCAAGAAACTTTAGATAGGTTAGGTAAAAGTAAATACTTTTCGTCCATGGATTTACAAAGTGGATATTGGCAAGTAGAAATAGAGGAAGAAGATAAAGATAAAACTGCGTTCGTATTGCCTTCAGGTAAATACCAGTTTAACAGAATGCCTTTCGGCTTATGCAATGCCCCTTCAACATTTCAGAGATTAATGGATGTTGTATTGTCAGGCTTGCAAGATTCCGAATGTTTCTGTTATTTAGATGATGTTATAGTGTTCGCTGCAAATTTTGAAGAACACTTAGAAAGGTTAAGACATGTATTCGATAGGTTATGAAAGGCAAATTTAAAGCTTAAACCAAGTAAGTGTCAGTTTCTGAAAAATGAAGTAGAATACTTGGGTCATATAGTGACCGCAGACGGTGTAAAACCAGATCCTAAAAAGTTAGAAGTCTGTAGAAATTATCCAGTACCTAAATCCGTAAAAGATATTCGTGCATTTCTAGGATTTGTAGGATTCAATAGAAGATTTATACCACATTTTGCTTTATCAGCAAAACCTTTAACTGAGATAACTAAGAAAGAAACAAAATTTCAGTGGACAGATAAAAGACAGGAAGCATTCGAAAAACTGAGAGAAGCTTTATTAAAAGCACCGATATTAAGCTACCCAGATTTCAGTAAAGAATTTATATTAAGCACAGATGCTTCAGGTTTCGCTATAGGCGCAGTATTATCACAGTTAGACGAAAATGGTAAAAAACACCCTATAGATTATCAAAGTAGACAGTTAGGAAAAGCTGAAATAAATTACTCAGTTACAGAACAAGAGTGCTTGGCTGTAGTACATGGAATTAAAACTTTTCGTTGTTATTTATATGGCCGAAAGTTTACCATTATTACGGATCATGCGCCTTTAAAATGGTTAATGACGTTGAAAGACCCTTCTTCTAGATTAGCTAGATGGTCTTTATTATTGCAGGATTATGACTTTGAGATAATACATAGACCCGGTAAAAAACATTCTAACATAGATGCTCTGAGCAGAATTAGAGTAGAAAATAACAAAACTGTCGAAAAACAAACAATCAATCAGATAAAAGAAGTACAATCTCAACGCGAAAGTGAATCAGAAGTAATTTGGGACATAGATCATATAATTAGTGAACAAAAGAAAGATCCCGAAATAAATAATTTACGCAGTAAAGTAACGCAAGGAAATGAAACAGAGTACAATAGATTCGAATATTCTATTGTTGCGTCATAGAGATCACGTGACTATTCTCACGCCCTCTACTTTCTAGAACTATC
>NW_013668146.1:53952-54902 GCF_000517525.1 Limulus polyphemus
GTAACCAATTAGTGAGGGTAGTAAATTCTAACAGCGAAAGTAGTCAAAATTTTAGACAAAATTATTAGGCATAGAAAGTTCGAGAAGAGACACAAATAACAGACTGTGATCAGAAAAATAAAACGAACAACGTATGAGTGAAGTGTTGTGACTTAGTGAACTGAACAAGTACGAATAAACTGAAGTGACCTAGTGAACAATTACGAACAAGGATTGGACAGAAACACCGAGCAAGTGTGTGACTATGGTGAACGAAAGAACAAGCGAATACGTGTGTTATGCAAACTATCTATGTATGTTTAATAACTAAGTGTAAATAATTGTAGGAAAACCATGCCACGGCCCGAGGCAGCAATCGTGGAAGTTGAAGGTTTCAAAGTCAATGGATTATATATTATCAAAGAAATGGCTATAATGGATTGTAAAACAGGGTGGACCGACGTTTATTGCTTCCGGCCTCCTTTTCCCGAAGATCGCCTTAGTGATTCCGATCGTCGCCTCATCCTCTGGTGCACCATGTACCTGCATGGCCTAAGGTGGGACGACGGGGATCACTCCACGACGGACTTCCTACGGGTGCGCCAGGAGGTAAGACAAGAATATGTGAAGGTGTATACGAAAGGAAAGGAGAAGGCGCAGCTGTTGAAGTACTACCTAAATGTACCCTGCGTGGATGTAGAGGATTACTGGATGTAGAGGATAGGCTGTCCAGCGTATCGGAGACTGACGTGTTCCACCCCAATAACGTGCACTTATCACCGGTATCCCCAAGAGCACTGCTCGTACTGGAAGGTGTGTGCAATTAGAGAATGGGTCATTAGTAGTGGACCCGAGGTATTTGAAAAATATATAGTAACCATGTCTATCATATAATCATATATTAACTAATGTAATCATATATCATTTTGTTTTATATATATATATATATATATATATATGTATGTATAAGT
>NW_013668146.1:55742-66738 GCF_000517525.1 Limulus polyphemus
ATGCAGCTCAATAATCTTGACTCTGCAGCTAGGAAGGTTCCAACTCTCCAGTAAGTATCTCTCTCTCTCTAGATCAGCTTTTGAATAAAATGTGTTTTCTATTAGAAGTGTTATAAATGTTAATGGTTAAAGTAACGATTAAAGAGTTTAACTATTAAGTATTATGTCAAGTGTAATAAAAGAGTAATAAAAGATATTATAAGTAGTATTGCTGGTCTGAGACTCGTATTCTTTACTCTAACTGTAAACTCCTGGAATTAGCGACTTGTGGCTCCACTCGTCACGACAAATCCTCCAACAAATAAATAAGGTGTACAGGTTGGTTTTAATTGAAACTCCAACAATTAAGCTCACCTGAGCGCTAACCTGTTACAGTTGCTCGAGTAAATGACAGCACTGCAAGGTGTATTTTGTGTGACATAAAGGTGGATTTGTCTAGTATGTGCAATGGAGCATTATATAGCCACACTAAGAACAGCAAACTTTACTCTCATTTGCAAAGGTGTAGAGTAAAGGTATAACTCAACACATGGAGTTAGCAAAGTTTCTGAGTAATAGTGTGTTGTTGATGGTCGATTTAAGGGCCAAGTTGACAACAAAGAGCAGGCAAAGGAGTCATGGCAGCAAAAGGTCTCTCCACACCTGGTGCTTTAACTGAGAGAAAAAGGTGTGACAAAGCTAGAGGCCTTGGTGCACTGACAAATCAGACATTAGAAGCTGAGATTCTCTGGTGTTTGAAACATAATCAGTCAAATTGGTCATACAAGTTACCACAGTCTGCAGGTAGTTCTACACTATTTGTATGATAGGTACATTTTTCATTCACATTCAGAATGTACTTTAAACATGTGATATGTATAAGATTAACTCAGTAATGACAATAAAACAGGCCTGCGATTGTTTTATTGTCTTGAAATTTTTACATGTTCTACAGTAATTTATGTACACTGAAAATCGAAAATGATATCCATTTTTCTCTATCATGTACCGATTTTTCACAAAACGTCATATGTTCTTTTACATAAGTGAATCATTTCTATTGAAATCAGGTCACATTTTGTTATACTTAAAATGTTGACAACCACTGGCTATGGATTTCTCCAGACCAATCATGACGTGAGTCTTATCGATCCTTCTTGAACCCATGAGAAACAAACTAATAGTAGATAAATAGTTAACAGTCATTTCTGGATTTGGTGAGAGATGTGGGCCTTCCAAAGGATTCTTCAGAGATTTTGGTGTCCAGACTTCGGGCTAAATACTTACTTTTTACATCATTTTACTGGTACAGAAATCAAGAGAAAGAGTTTATACCATACTTTTGCAAGAAGGTTTACTAGTTTATTGCAACAGTATTAATGAATTAATAACAATGCTAGGAGCTGCAGTCTGTGAACCAAGTGAGTGGCGATTGTTCATTGATTACTCCAAAAGAAGTCTAAAATGTGTTCTTCTTTACAATGGTAACATATATGCATCTTCGATGACGAGGAACCCACTTTGAGACTAATAATGGCTGGAGACGGCTTGAATGGGTAATGAAGAAAAACTTTAATACACGAGCAAATGTACAACGTTTCGACAAGGTTTTGTACAAGGAGTACAAAGGAGTACTTTTATATATTTCTCTTTGTACTGTGATGTAGCATGGTACAGTAATACAGTATTCCATTCTGGTTCATAGAAAATAGTTTCATGTTTGTGTTTTATTATTAAGAATTAAATTTCAATAGAAATCTTTATTTTATGTTAATTTTTGGGGGTCCAATTAAAATTAAGGAGGCATCCTTGATATGAAAAAATGTAGGTATAGAACCTGTAGGTAGATTTGATAATATTGACCTATATAGTACAGGCCAAAAGTTTGTAAGTAGAAATACAAAGATATGGTCAAATTGCTACATGTTTCAAGACTTATCTATTTTTTTATTTATTTTTGCCTTTTAATGCTGAAATGATTTTGATTTTAACTGTAATCACAAGATAAAGATCTTACTCAGTTTTAACTGTAACAATAATTTTATGCAATTAATACATTACTCAGTATCCTTATTTTTTACTTTTAATATAAATTAAAGTAGTATCTTATGTTTTTTAGGGGAAATCTTCCAAAAAAATGCTTCCAGACTGTGAAATGGGTAGCTAATTCCAATGTGGAGAAAAACAACTACTCACTTGACCATTTGTGGCATTGCACCACACTTCAAGGCACTGCTGTCTGAGAAAATAACTGATCAAGACTCAGCATATATTCTACTGTTTGGTGAAAGCTTGAACTTTACACACAAATTAAATGACTGGATATAAACCTAAGAATCTGGGATAATGACACTATAGTTGTATGCTGCTACATTTCAAAACTTATGGGATATGCTATAGCAGAGGACATAGTAGAGGCTTTCCAGAAGTCAATTGTAGGGCTTGGCTGGAAATCTTCACTTCAGCTTTTGATAGATGACTCCAGTGTTAATTAAAACTTCCACAGTCTGATTCAAATATTAATTCAGAACTACTAAACTTAGAAAGTTGTGGATTGCACATTTTACATGCAGCATTCAAGAAAGGAGCAGATTCTGTATATTAGAAGGTGGACCAATTTTTAAGTAGTGCTTATTGTCTACTCAAAGACTCCTGCTTGTTGTGAAAGTGCAACCAGACACTTATGCCATTCAAGTTTTGAAAAACAGGATAGGTAGCAGAGAGGGTGATTAAAATAATTACAAACTTAAAGAAGCAGTGGAGTCTAGGAAAATCCTCAACTGTTATATGGAGCCATACAGTACTGTCAAGGAAGGGTGCAAAGAACCATTAATGCCTGCCAAACTTGTATTTCACCTCTTACTTGCAAAAGATGGAACCCCCTTTTTGAATGTATACTAGACAGAAAAATCAATGCCCCCATTCCTTGCAAGTGATCTTTTTAATGTGATTAAATCTCATGCTGAGGTTAATTCAGGGAGATATGATTGCTGAAGCTCATTCTGTTTCAAAACTGATGACCATTGATGTTACTTACAAAAAGTCCAATGTCATCTAAACAAAAGAGATGCTGGGTTTACAGCAGAGAAGATACTGAAAGAACTGGTAGCAAAGAAGAAAATCAGTAAAAAATAAAAGCCTGAATTTAAAATGAAGAGTAAAAATTGCTCATTGTCACTAGTGCTGAAGTTGCAGGATAAGTCCTCCTACCTTAAACATTGATGTTTGGATTCACATGAAATGACCAAAGATCAATAATCTAGTGTGAAAAAGGTCCTGCACAGGTAGAATGAGGACAACTGTGGTGATGTTCTAAAACAGTATAAGCTGTATATCAATGACACTGGGACCAGTAGAAAAGCATAACTTGCAAATTTTGACTTTGCAAAATGTAGGATGGCTACTGTTTTCTTATATGAAACATTGACAGACTGTGGAAAGTTGTGTAGATCCTCATTGGAGAGGGAAATTTCAGTGGATCATCAAAATGAAGTTGAGCATTTTCAGGAGAAAAACTAGATAGCCCATTCATCAAAACAAAGCAGAATGTGACTGTAGCTGGTGCAAGACAAAAAAAATACCATACTTATCTGGATGAGCAAAAGAAGCGTAAAGAAAATGAAACCAAAACACTGAAAACAAATGCTCATAGATGAAATAAAGAAAAAGAAACAATGCATTGAGACAGATGTATAAGGTCTGTAGAAATTACCTGGTGAATTTGCTTTGAAGACTGAAAGCACAAGAGAGCTGACCTTGATTGAAAATCAAGTAGTTTGCACTGGATCCACAAAGGAGAAAGTTCTAGAATCTGGCACATGTACAAAAATAATTGGATGAAAAGCTCAAATAATTTAAAAACATGTAAAAAGTAATTCAGATACAATATGTGAAAAGCATTTATGTATTAGAACTTGTGTTTGCATTATTACTATTAAATGCGTTTTAATATTCAGAAAAATTTCTTGATATGGTCTTAAGACAGTCAGTAAAAGGATTATATTTGTGAAAATAAACCAATTTGTGTGTTGTAAAAGTAGTACATTCATTTACTCAATATACCTCACAACATCATTTCACATTTTTTTAACACAAATGTTTTTATTTTCCAAGAAACAAAAAAATGAAAGAAGAAATATTACATATTTCTTACTCCACCTCCTAAACCCACATTGTTTTAACTCCGTAACAACAATGTGCTGCACTTTACCAAACATTACGTAACTCTTGTTATATTTCTTTACAAAAATAAAATGAGGAGATAAAATTGTTTAAAACTTGACAAGAACTTTCATAAAAGTATGTAGTTTGAGAAAAATAAAATATTTAATTTTGGTTTTTTCTACTATTTATAATAAAAATTTGTTTTTTAATGTAGTTATTTGCACTCAGACTCTAAATAGTTCACCTGCAAGGTAATTTTCACTTGAAAAAACCTCTAGAACCTCCTAAATGATTATCAAAAATTTTCTTAAGGTAAATGTTTATATTTTCTATAGTATACCACTAACTCTAGCTTATTATAATCAATGTACGGTGCAATGAAATGCTTAAAATTAAGAAAAGACATATATAGATACCTTTAAACTCATCATTGAATAATCTTAAAATATCTTCTTTGGGTCATATGCATAATTTCATGTCTTTACCTTTTCACCTATAGTTTATTTTTAATGTTTTACTTTCCTTTCCTGTTTTTTATCTTAGATTATTTATGTTGACACACATCAACATGTGCTTGCAGGCAATATAATGTTAACATTGACAGAAACTGTTTTAGCCTCATGCAAAATCTTTGCTCTTGCTAACTTTATGAAAGCTGGTTGAGAAAAGTATAGAATAAGTTTTAAAAATCATTAATCCTTTCAAATATGAATTTTAATACATAATTAACTAAAATATAACAGTAAAACTGAAATGCAATTTAACTGTCTATCAAACTAATATGTATAAGGCGAGAAAAAGTAGCCAAGTACTAGGAACCCTGCACTCAACAATGGACTAAGATTTATTTTGCATCGTTTGTAAATGAATATATACATCTACATTTACTGTTAATTTAGAGACATACCAACAAGAAATCTGCTCTTTCTATTGATTATAAACATGCCATTCAACTTAAAACTGTCACTTAGCAACACAGCTTCTACTTTGCAAGTGGGCATGGCTTAGCTTGAAGTGATAAAACTTTTACAATCATTATCTTGGGGACTAGTTCTTGGAATGTTCTCATATTACTTGTAAACAACTTGTATACACTGTACATTGAATGTCTTGGAAAGAATGTCTACATTTACACGTAAAGTTTTTTCTATACCAGCTCTAAAAGTTGAGAATGGTAATTGCGAGCATATAATGTGACCTCAAAAGTCAAGTTGTAAATAGTATTTTAGAAGTTTATTTTGATATAAAGGAATAAAAACTTAGATAACATAAAACTTTGAATTATAATGTACTTGATAATAATAATTTCATTACAATACATGGACATTGAAGTAACTTAATTGAATTTTGGATGTATCTCAGTAATATGCACAGAAAGGGTTTTAAACATAGTGTCATAGTTATAGGGTTAAGACAGGATGAGTATTATGGACTGATCCAGAATTTGCTGATTCTGAATAGTTGGCTAGGCATAATCCTACTGACATCTAAAAAGTGATTTCAGTTTCCTGCAGTGATTATACAGGGTTCCTTCAAATCCTTAAAGGTCTTATATAAGTTTAGCATTTTTAAGCCCTTGAAAAGTCTGAAATTTATTACTGAAGGACTTAAAACAGTCTTAAATCAATGACAGATTAAAAAATTCAGAATTGACACAAGTCTATTAATTGCAATCACTTTAACTTTGTGATGGGAAACAATGTACAGCTGCCCCTGGGTGCTTTTGTTTATTGTCTCAGGTTTCTCCAATTGTGGCCTGACTTCTCTAAAGTGAATGTAATCTGCATTTGAACAACATGTATTGTGAATGTTTAACAACTTGGGTAGTAACCGGATCATGTTCAAAACACTCAGTTTTTGGTAGTTGAGCACAGAGAAAGCATTATGGCAGAATTTAGTATTTGCATGTGTTTCACTTCATTTGTTGAAAGTGTAGTTTTACACCACATTAGTAAATGTAAAAACTGATGCAGTATACTTAAAATTCACAGTATTTTATCCTCACAAAAGGGTATGATTGCATACAAAGTCCAAATTTACACTGCAACCTGAAAATATAATAATCTAGCTACTAATCAACTTTAACTGAATGATTTGGAATTTGCCAAATTCCACAAAACAATTAAAAACAGTTTACCTGTTTTGATATGTGGTTGTCCACATTAAAACTAGTAGGAGTAATATTTGTGCACAAATTTTGGGTTAGTTATTGAAATGTGCATCTACGAAGTCTGGTTCAGTTAAGTCTGTTGACTAAAATGGTAATATATAATATAATGTCAAGGCATTTGGAAGTCGCATAGATTTGTTTCCTTCTCAGAATTACTGCATTTATGTAAAAAAATCTCCTTTCATGACATTTTGAAAAAAAAACTTGCCAAAGAATGATGTGATGTGGTCTACATTTAGTGTTCTTCCACATGAGAAAATAATCACTTTTGAATACAAAGTCACTCAATTTTATAGGTGTGGCTGGATTATGTGCTACAGCAAGTGTCTTTCTAGTTTTGTTCTTTGCATTGGTGAACTTGCACAGATCATTAACCTGTCTGGTCTGGCAACATGCTAAAGCCTGGTTCTCATTTTTGGTAAATGGTGATGAATTGGTAATCCTTTGCAAGTGTGGCTGCAGAGACATTTGTCTCTGATAATTAGAACATTGATATATATATATATCATCATTGATCATTAGCGATATTCACCAGTTGTCCCCAGTCATTGGCAATCACAATGTAACTAGATAGAAAATCTTTAAATTAAAATAAAGCCCTGACCATTATAAATAGAATTTTGAAATGTGTACATTGTTCCTAATGAATTGCTGATTGCTTACAACAAATTAGAACTAGGCCTAAGGGTTAAGACTCATTGTCAGGTGTGCACATAACTATCACTCTTTTGAAAGAGAAAAGTTACTTACTAAGATGCATATAAGCTAATGGTGGCCAATTATTACTGCCCTTTTAAGAGTTTTTGTTTTGTTTTTTCTGTGTGTGTGTGTGGCCAAACTCTGTGTTTTGGTAGCACTAGCTACAATCTTCATGGGGAAATTTAAAACTGCAACAGGCATTCAATAGTGCAGCAATTGATAGACAACATCAGCCTTGTCCTAGGACCATCCATTTCAAAGAGAACGATATAGAGGCAGCTGCAAGAAATTACTTTTAGTACATGTAATAGTTTTAACCACTAACAAAAAATTGCATTTACTGTGATGCTTTGAAATATTGACCAATGAAACTGTGTTATGTAATCAAATGAATCTTGATATGTGCTATTCTGTATAGACATGAGCTTTGAAACCTTCATATGTTTCCAATTTGCAAACTGCTGGAGGTGAAGTATTGTTGTGAGTTGCATTTTCATAACACAGAGTGTACCTCTTAGTCTCTGTGAATAGTTGCATTACATCTCACCCATATCTGAGATCTTTGGATTAAGTGCATTCTTTTTTGCTCCATTTGTATCATCAAAGTGATGGGTATCTGATGACAATGCCACCATTCGCTGTACTGATATTATTCATGATTAGTTTGAATATCATATGGAAGAGTTCCATTATCTGCTTTGGTAGCCATAATTCCCCACACCTCAACCCAAGTAAGAATCTGTTTTCCTTTACCTTCAACATTGTAGGATATGGAGACAGTATTGTTTGAGAAATGTGTGAAAGTCAAACAGTGTATATAATACTCAGGATTCAGACTTTCATTAGAATGTAATCCAATGTACTATTGAACATGGTTTTTAATTTTTGACAAGTTGTTACATCTGATATCATGTTTTTACATAGAATAGCTTGAATCCTTGTGAACCAAATAAAATCTTAAATTTAACTAAAAGTTAACGTATAGTCACCCATTCACACAGATTTGATTAAATATTATAAATATATATTATAGAAAAGCACTTAATGTACATTATTAACAACGTTGTGCTTGAATTTTCAGAACAATATGATACTTTTGTGAAATTTACCTATGACCAAATACAAAGGAGATATGAAACTGAAACACCTAGCTGTAAGTACTGGTTTCTATTTTTTCATTATTTTTAACTTGCCTGATGTGGTCTAGAGACATAAAAATAATACTAGTTATCTGACAGAGTACTTAGTTTTTATTTCATTATTATAAAAAATCAACTTACCAGTAAATGGGTATCTGTAAACTCTAGTTACTAATCTGATTCTTTATGGCAGTCATTCTGAAAGCTAATATTAAAGATATTGCATGTGTAGAATAGTTATTACTCATGCTATAGTGCTTTAGCTTAGATACTAGAATTATTAAAGAATACTTTTGTATATGCAGATGACTGAAGTAACATTTTAGGGTAGCAAAATAGTTTGATTATGTTAAAACCTTTAAAAGTATATCCGTATTGATTACAAATATGTAATTAATAATTTTTGAATATAATAAAATTGTATCAACTAGGATGTCCAGAAACTACTTTTACAATTTGACAATATTTTAATTTTACAAATTTGTTAATGTATGCTTTTTCTTGGCTTTCACTCTTTCATTGAATAGTGCTATAAATTTTTATGTATGTGTAATATTGTTAGTTAGTTTCAAATTTTCACAATAGAAATACTCTGCATGGGAATACATTTTTTGGAGGATTTTTATTAGTGAATGAATAATGCATATGTTTGCTTTCATATTATACCTTTATTGAATAATTGATGCTACTCTTTCAAGACTAGCCACATTCCATTAGTAGGTTTATTTACATCCAAGTTAATAGCACATCTCAAAAATTTCCTGAAGGTAAATTTTTTATATATACATATTTCTTAATACATTTATGTATGTGTAATTTATAAGAAATTGTTTAACTTTTCTCTTCTGTTTGTTTTTCCAGACTTGTCATAAGCTCTTGCTTACTGTATCATTATTAGATCAAGAGATGGACCCTGTTTTCTGTCCACCAGCATTGTGGGTGAAGCTTTGACCACATAGTATCAACTACACTAGTATACCAAGAAAGTGTGGGTCCAGCATAAAATGTGTACTTTTGCAGGGGGGATGAGTAATATATTGGATATGATGATACTTATTATGAACTCCAAACTGAACAAAGTCAAATGATTTGATTTTCATTTATTTTGCTAGTGTGGCTGAAGAGGCATATCAATATTTTAAAATGGTCCCTGGTCTGGAAACAATAACATCCAATAAGGATGTTTCCTTTCTCTACTTTAGATAAGTGTTGTTGCAGTAACTATAAGTTATCATGTACATGGTTATATGTGTGCAGACAGAAATATGTCTGTTAGGATTTTGACATTTATATATGTTTGTGTGCATGCTTATACACTTCCTGTTACTCAGCAGCATTAAAAAATGAAAATCTGTATTGGAGGTTAAACATAATGCAGAACAGGAGATCATCTGATTTTTTTTCAATTCAGAGTTTGTTATCATGTGTTGGTAGACTCTGAGGTCAAGACTAGGTATTTATATGAGACATTAATTCACAGGTACAGTATGTGGAACGTATTAAACATGTTCTGAAGCAAGAGGATTGAACCTCATATACAAAATAGCAGCTTTCCACAGGTTTAGTTATAGTTGTAGTCAAAATGTTAAGCTCTGCAGTAGTTTTGTAGACTAAGAATGAATTAGCAAGAATTGCACTCATGATGCATTGTTAAAATGTGACTTAAAATCCATCAAACATTAGAGAAACAGAACTGTATAAAGAAACATTGTTTCTTACTCTATAGTATAAAGTTTCCAACACTACTTGGTGCCATATAGGCTTCACATTCACCAGTGTTTTATAGTTAAGTTTTAGTATGGAGGAAAGTGTTTTAGTGTTTTAAAGGAAACTGGAAGGATTTTTACAAGAAGTTGAAGAATTACTGTACACTTTTTGGCAGAATATAACTTTCAGTGAACCTCAGTTTCATATGGAAGTTTATGTAGTGCTTTCCACAACTTTGTATTAAAAATATAAGCATAATAAAGCTTTTGTTAGAATTAAATATTAAAATTTTTGTTCTTTTTGAGAATAGACATTCACTATCAAAAGCTTTATGAATGTTTTTTTGTGAATATCTTTACATTAATTTTAAAAAAGCATTCATATACACAATAATTTACTAAAAGCTCAGTTAAGCCTTTCCAGACGGGTCATGGGTGAAAGGCCATGTCATTGCATTTGTTGACACACATTCAAAATTTTATTGAACTACTATTTCATGAATTTACGTCAGTAAGTTTGGTATCAAACTGTAGATTATAATTCAAATTTTAGAACTATACATTATTCAATTTGTTAATTTAAAAGTAAATATTAAAAAAACACATATAAACATTGGTTTTTGCGTGTCACGTGGTATGTTGAATGCAGCATTGGTTCAAATTAGATGTTTGTGAAGTCAAAATACTAAGTCTTTAGTTTCATACAAATAAGAAGGTTTTATCTTTTCTATTTGCTAAGATATTGCTCATGTATTAAATCAAACACAGTTTCCATTTTTGGAAATGCTCCCTTGTATACACTTACTTCTATATATGACATGTATAACCAATCAGAAGCTCAGAATGTCCCCCTAGTGGCTTTCTCATCCATTTTAATGACTTTGGACACAATCTCTTTCTTTCGAACCAAGATTTCAAAGAGGTAGGTTGTGTCTGCTCAAAATATATTTTTTAAACTGAAATACAGCTTAGTTACTAAGCTTCATAAATTATAGTGGAATTCTATAGTATTAATATAGTAATTTATGATTTTTGGGAAATTTAACTGTATACATAAAACCTAAAATTAATTATTTTGTTTCATATCCTCCACGTGCAAAAAGTTTAAAAGGCTTAGCAACATACATCAAGCAGCAACC
>NW_013668146.1:67212-90972 GCF_000517525.1 Limulus polyphemus
TAAATATATATAAATGTATAATGTTATGAGATTTAAGCTATTTACTCTAAACATTTATGTTTTCATGATGTAATTTGTTGTCATTCTAGAAGGAAAGAGGCATAATATATATTTATTTCCTAACTTTTTTATGGTTATAAGATCAGTCAAATATAGCGAACCTATATAGAGATTTGTTACTGAAAATAACAGATAAAATATAAAGTGTTTTTCTTAAGAAATGTCTGTTAACTATCTGGACATTATAAAGATTTCGTATGTGAAATTTGAAAATTTTCTGATGCACAAAAGTATTTTTAATCTTAAAGTGAAAATTACTTTGCATGTTGGATAGGCAACATGCAAAAATATAAAAACGGCATGAGAAAAATATTGCTTAACACATCTTAAGACTTAATTTTAAAAAATTGATATTTTGCATATGAAAGCATTCCAATGTTTACTGATAATCTGCCAAATTTCATTAACATACACTACTAATTTAAAAGTTATAGCATGAAAACTATAACATCCACAAAATGGTTATGAGGCTGGTCCCAGGGAGTGAGCCCGTGCTGAAAGAGTAAAAGTATGCATTCAGGAGAAAATCTATACCCAATCTACCCAAAATGCTTCTGTTTTCTGGAAGGTTGCCCAAATTGCCTCGAAAGGAAAATCACCCAAATTAATAATACATATAAAAATGGATACTCCCTTTGAAACTATGTCACCTCAGTGAATTTGGTTGACATCATTGTTTTGGGTTTTGAGTTATTGTGTAATGAAAAAGAACAAGAAATTCAAACACTTTGCTTTGATATTTACAGACATTCTCAGAACTTGTGACTTATTCATTACATAAATATTATTATAACAGGAAAAACTGTATAGTATTGTAAAGTTCTAAGGACCTGTTGAGGAGATATTTAAATTACTATTTCGATGAACAATTCAAGCAATCCCCACATAGGCACTGCTACCACCTGATACACTAAGATACTGTTGAAACATAGTTTATTTTCTACAATAAAAAATTACTGGTCTCTCTTATTGGTGATTCGTAATATATCAATGTGCTTAGTGCTTACCTATGCAAGTAGCAACTATATATATATATTTCAAAACTATGAGTTGTACTAATTCACTTTACCGCTATGAGGTCAGTCGAATTAACCAAGTTTGTAACCATTTTGAACTCATTATAGTTTGCATAATATAAATTTTAATATAATGTGTGTATCTTCACAAAATTTGGTAGATTTTAAGTTTTAGTAAACGTTGCAAGTCTTTTGTGCACAAAAAAAAATTGGATTTTTTAATAAAGTATTTTTACAAAAGATTTGTCTATGAATATATCGAGTCTTTTTTTTTTTTACTTGTTGGAGTGCAAAGTGATTTTCATGTTAAGATTAAAGCTACTTTTCTTTGTCTCAAAAATCTCAAATTTTATTTATGTAATCTCTAAAACCTCGTAAATAAATTTCAAACGTCTTTCTTTTCACTAAAACTTTATATTTTGTTATTTCTTTCTATCCTAACTGTTTGCAAGGTTCGTCAATTTGACCAACCTCATAACCCCAAAGAAAATTTGAAATAAATCTAAAATACCCTTTTTTTCTTTCTATGACTTCAAATTGTAAGGTGAAACTGCATTTGTTTATCCTTAATAGCTTTAAATCTCTTAACAACATATGTCTATTTATATTTTATTGTTTTATTGCCCTTTAAATTGTGTCTAACTAATCTTTGTGCCATATAAGTTGTAAATCTTGTGATGAATGTTCATCTCACGTTATGGTATCAAATTACATAACACATGACCCACTCACAAGCATACCCCATACAAAATTATTATTTATTTTACGTTGTCTAAAAAGTTTCCAATTTGTACAAGAATAAGTTAAGAATACACATCAAAAACAAGAAATAAAGTACTTATCTGGGCCTTCTTTTTTTATGCCTTTGACTGTTGATGTCACTTAACCCTACTTTTCTTATGCTACACCTAAGAACATAGAATAATCACATGCAAAAAGCAGACAGTGTCCCATAACTCACAATTCTTCTGGCTTTCTAATTATGTGACAAGAGCTGCTAAAAATTCAGTTAAGCTCATCGATATGATTCCTGTGAGAATAAAGCTTGAACTGAAAGCATGATTGAGAATTCTCTGTACATAAACAATGTAATATAATACATCATTTGGTAGATTAAAATCTTGGCTTTCTGTTAATTATAAATAGTAGTATTAAATGTTGGAGAGATCTGCATCATGACTGCACCATGTTTTGAAACAATGTTAAAAAATATTCAGTGATATCCAAATTTCCCACCCTTTCCACTGTGGCAGATGTGATTTGATTTTGGTGGCTGCTTCTATTAACAATAATTTGGATATTTGCTTTCTTTCAGTCAGCATTATGTGGTACTTGCCAGTGTGTGCAAACATGTTCTGTGATGAAGGTGATCAAAAGCAGAAATTATGCTCACTTTATGGACACGAACTTGAGTGGTCTGATGATATTGACGACCACTAACCTGCAATCAGACATCAACAAGTTAGTTTTTGGTCTTCAGCTGCAGTAGATTCATGGATTAAAGTTGTGTGAATTGGCATACATAGTATCTTTGTAACTGTTTTTAACAGTCTAACATTTTAAATTTGCATGTTTACTTTAAACTTTTAGTGATTTGTAGTCCTTATTGATCTATAATAAATTTCTTTATGAGTCGGTTGACTGGTGATCCTTAATGGTTGTAAAAATGATATTTATAGCCAAAAACATTAGAGGCACTGCTCTAGAGTACTTGGATATAAAATTGTCAGCTAGTTTCACTTGCACAACAAATGAACTGCAGTACTGTGGCAAAACCATCAAGTGCTGACCATACCGAGCCTGAGAACTGCACCTGTGCACATTAATAAGATTATTCTTGTGGACTAAACAAGAAAAATGTCTTAAGCCAAGTAACTAGTCAGGGCCACTGTACTGCATCTGAGAGTAAATGTACAACTTTCAGAGCAGCTGATTCTATATGAGGATTATGCTAACAGTCTTGATTTGAACAGACATAGATTCAGTAATCTATTTTTGGGATCAGAAGGCCAAATGGATTGGGCAACAACCACACATAATCGTGTAGACATAGGTGATGCACATCTAATAAAATAGCTGCTGTGTAAGATTCCTTAGAGAAAAAACCACTGAACTCAGTGGATTATTTTATATAACGTTTGAATAATGTTTTGTCATATGAAGAGTTGATTGTCAGAAAGAAGGAAGAAACCCTAAGGTCCTAGTGCACATAAGAAAGTTGTAACTGTAACACTCATTGGGGCCTTTCTACTACCATGTATGGACAAATGTCTGCAAATTTCACATTGATCAATTACACTAGACCTGGCTTCTAGATACTGGCATGTCAAACTGGATGATGAAAATAGTCCTTTGAGTACTTTCAGCACTTGGGAATGACTGTATTTACATCATGCCATACGATTTGAGTAACACACCTGCAACTTTCTAGGGGCATATGGAGATCACTCTTGTAGGCTAAACCAGAAAGATGTCTTATCTTTGTGGATCATGTATTATTCTTTGTTTGAATGTTTCAGGCCACTACTCAAAATCTGATATTAGTATTTTAGTACATAAAAGGTGCAGATTTGAAATTAAAATACACATTCACATTTGCAAAAGTGATGTGTTCGGTCACATAGACAGTGTTCACTGTTTCTGAAATCTTTTTAGATTTCATATTATTAACAATTTTGGCCAATTTATTCAAGATAGTAACACTACAGTCTGCACTGAATGAGGTTGATATAAACTTTATGTGAATGCAAGAATGTTAACATGTACTCTAGTCCTTGAAGAATGCTTTGGTGGAAATATTGGTGTTGATTTATTGTAGTTCTTTCATTCTGTACATTCATGGCAGTGGAGTCAAGGGTCTGACATATTCAATTGGTTGTGCATCATTCCACTGAAGATACATAGATTGAACATTCATTAGTACTTATAACAAATGTATTTTTGCAGTAGAGGTGAATGCATTTGTTATTGAATACTCCATCTTATCTAGATAGCTTTTCCTAGAGAAGATCAAGCCTGAACTGATTGGCTGTGATATATAACTTTACATTGTTTGCTGAACTTCAAATATTGCAGGTTGAGTTGACTAGAAGTATTCAATATTGACTTTTACTATATAAAGCTATGATTCTTGAACACTGTGAGATAGCAAATTCTGTTTATATTTGGCTATGGTTTTGTTTATTGTTCATTTATTATTCTTTCTATCATTTAGTTCATCTATGAATATTTAATTACATTTAAAATGCTTATTCACCTTCTAGATAATTACATTTATTATGAGTGTTGTGTATGTGTTATGAGACTGACATCAGTTTCCCCTTGTGTTGATGTACAGATATCATTATTGTTACACAAGAGTATGTAAATTACAATCACATGACTTATAATCTTGTGACCTAACAAGTGAATAAAAACTGTACATTGAAATGTAACAAGTTAGTTCACAAGATATGGTTGAACAGTATTATTGCTGACTATCACTGAAAGGTACTTTGGAATATTGTGTTGTTCTATTTTTTGGAATTTGGTTTTTTCTTCCATTTTTTTTCCTGATTCCATAATTCATTAATTATGATATTTATGTCTTATTTTGTATTAATATCAGTATCAAGTCTTGGCCAGGCATGTGTTTATTAACAATATTTTTGGTAAGTGCAAAAATTTATTCCAAGTGTTGTTATAGTTGAATAAATTGTTTTTATTATTATTGAGCCCTGGTTGTAGTGGCATGTTAATTTAGACCAATACATTGGTGCCCAAACAGGGACTTTCATAGAGGTTGTGTTGTGACTTTATTTAATTTGATAAACTTTCTCAATTTAATTTGTCACTGGATTTAATAATTACCTTAATTTTGTATTACATTTGTTTTGCATTAATGTGGTTCATACTGTATTTTGATTGTTTCTATTTACATAAATGCTATATGTTCAAATTTCTTTGGGTTATGTTTATGTATAATTTTTTAGTTTTAGTTGTATACACACTCAACTGGCTGGCTTTTTAATTTTCTTTTGTGGCTTCAAGATTTTATTTTATATTTTTCTTATATATTTTCTTCCATTTCTTATTTAGTGTTGTAATAAATACTGGTATCACTGCATTATTTTATTCAATTTATCTGAATTAGTTTATTTTGGTTCTGTGTAATTTTGTACTATTTTCTACTTTCATTTATGATTTAATTCAGAATTTAATCTAAGTTTTTCAATTATAATTGCCTTGAAACACCATTTAATTTTTGTAAGCTTTATTTGATATGACTGCCTGTTTTATTTAGTTTGTTGATTTTTCTTTCATGTAAACCTGATTTTATTACAAGCTGTGTTCAATTTTATTTGAGCTGATTTGGCTGTTGGAAAGTGTATGTTTGATAAAGGTAACCTAGTTGTGTATGTCCTGGCATCATACTTTAGGTAACTGCAGCAAGATAATTTACTTTTAATTTAACCTTTTACTGTTGAGATAAGGAAAGGGTAGAGTGTGATCATTGAAAAGACAAAATTTTTATCCCTTTATAAATTATGAAGAATACATTTCTTCAGGTATGTTCAAGTAAATTTTTGTGCATGAGTTGTGCATGCAATTAGTGATATTATTATCAAGTGGATGTAGAAAGGTCATAAACTTGTGCAAATCCTCTGTGATATGTAGATATATCATGTTTTGTACTTGCTTTAGAGGAATTTAGAATAATTATTTATTTAGTTTGCAAGCAGTTTCAGCAAAAACATGTGGTCCAGCAAGTCACTGAGATTACTTCGTACTAGTTGTATTGTTTCTTTGTTCTCTATTGTAGATAATGTCTACAGTGAGGTACCTCAAACAGCTCATTGCCCTTTAGCCTTGGACCAAGAATTGACAGCCCTTTGTGGTGACAGAGACCTTGTCAGTGGCTTCCATCTGGAACCAAGGACATAGTCAGCATGTCCTCCTGGCATCCATCAGGCAGAGCACTCCACCTGATGTTCAAAGGGGTAATAAGAGAGAAGACGTGGACCAGTTCCCAAAATGTCTCTGGCAGGTTACTGCCTGGAACATATGGACTCAGAAATAGGCTGTACTTAGAAAGTTTGACCCTCAAGTGAATTGTTGAATATCTAGATGAGTAGCAGAAGGACAAATGGAAAATTGTCATGTATGAACTGTGTTACTGATATGACAGAGATAAGAATCGGGTGATCTATCAAGCTGAATTTAAGGCTTGGAAGAAGATCGGTGTCAAGGGACTGGCCTCAGCAGAATAAGAGGATATCCTAGTCAGTAAGTTCATTCAAGGACTTTCCAAAGTGATAGAGATTCTCACATTCACAGAAGCAGACAATTGTGACACACTTTGAAGTGTCATTTCAACCCTGCCATCACTGAGGAAGAATCATGCAGCAGCACAGTTATAGTAGCAGCCAGCTAGAACCAATCTTGCAATCTTTCAAGCACTGTGATGTCTCAGGACAGAGCCATAGAGCCTTTGGAGAGTGCTTGGTAATTTCCAGTAATGATTGTCAGGAAGGTACATCATGGTTCCATTTAAATTTAAGATGGGTAAATATGGTGACTTGCATTAACGGCTTTCACTTACTGTCAATGGATAAATATTTGGATGCATATGAAAGTTCCTGTTGGTTTAATACACAGGATTTGGTGTCTGTATACTGACAACTCAAACTGGATGATGTAAGAGAGCTAAGACTGCTTTTATTGTGGGAGATAGTCTATATGAATTCTAAGGTCTGGTAGTACAACAGTACTTTTTACAAGAATGATGGGACTGCAATGGGAGAGATGCCTGGCCTACGTCAACAATTTATTTGTGTTTGGTCAAACTTTCAAGTCCATGTCTGAGAACTTGAAGGTGGTATTCCACTGCATATGAAAGGCAAACTTGAAACTGAAACCAAGGAAACGTTCACTTGTGCAAAAAAGAACTGAAGATTCTTGGTCTCGTATTCTGGGGAGAGATGGAGTTTTGACAGACCTGGCTAAGGTAGCTTTGGTAAGAGATTGGCCTCAACCCGTGAAGGAGTGGGAAGTTTTCATTTTCGATGGATTTTGTGTCACACTAAAGATAATTTGTGGCCAGCTTCTTCAAGGTGGTAGTACCATTGTTGGCTATCATAAAAGTGGAACTGCAATTTGGACAGAACAAGGCTTTCTGATCCCTAAAGGTTGCTTTGGTGGATGCTCCAGTGCTGGCCTATCCATGCCAAGATTGTGTTTCTCCTGGACAATGACACCAATGGAAGGAAAATAATGTTATTACAGTTGCAGGATGGAGTATTTGATGAATCAGATGTGTAGTCACTGGAAATGAAAGCAACTACCAGCTTTTTTACCCAATTATTAAAAGCCAAGATAGTCAGGTAGTTGGAAGGTTACTGACTGAAAGAAGGTTGAGTCATCGAGTAGTAATGGAAGCACAATGAATGCATTACATTGTGGAGTTACTGGTTGATCATGACAGAATAGTCACTGATCTGTAAAATCGAGAACAGAAAATAAGTGACATTCCTTGCTAACCAAACTATCAAGTGGTATTGAGATGTAATATCTGTACTACAATGTAGAATCAACACTCAATTATCAACAGTTAGGGCAATCATGAGGTTGAAAAATCACTGATTGAACTGGTGTTGTGACCCCTTACTATCTGAGTGAATTTTTTGATGCAAAATGTCATCTAATGTTTCAAGAAAATCACTCCTACAGTCTAGCTCAGTGATGAGAATTTTGTAGGGTATACCACCCAGTACCTGTTAGCTTTTTCATCGATCTACAATCAATGAGGGAGTTCAATTTTCTCATAGTGTGTACTGATTATAGTAGTAATAGCATGAATTTTAATCTTCATAAATAGACTTTTGGTTAAAATGTTCAATTTATTTGAATTTTACAAGAGATCATTTGTTTCTAGAAGCCTGAATTGAAAATGAGTTGAGTTTGATGCATCTAAATGACACTATTGTCACTACCAAGCATAGTTTCAGTAGGTAACTCGAACTTTACCAAATTGGTTCAGAAGTAAGCTGTATAAACTACTAGAATACTTAATAAAGCAGATTGGTGGCACAGGTAAATGGCAATATATGTAAAGAAATGCATGTGTGTGAACCATGCACTGTTTAAATATTACGTGGAGTCATATATTGGTGTTTTTAAGAGACTTTAACACATATGAATTAATTACATTGAGTAGAGTAATAAGAAGGAACTAAGAAGAAAATAAGAGCATGGAGAAAAAGGACTTGATTTCAACATTATGATAATAAGATGGATATTAGGTAACTGATGAACAATTTGGAAAGTATTATTGGAAAATACAGTGTACCTTTAAATGCTGGCAGATTAGCTTCCTTCAGCATATCTCTTCTATCACTTTGGAACTGAGCCACTGTCAATTTCATGTCCCTCTTGATTCTCTAAATGACTGGAGACATGGATCTTGACAAGTTCTGTTTTTAGGAAAATCAGCAACAGAACACACAATAAGTAGGGATATTTGTTATCAATGCTTACATAATTGACTTCTGAACAAGGTCTCGGAGCATAACCAATATGTTTTGTTTGTCTGGAATGTTCCTGACTGCTTTAAGGACCCAGAAGATTGCAGCAAGATGCTAGCTCTTCTGCCTTGCAGGCAGCATTGCAGCTCTTTCTGGGGTACTTAATGTGCCATGTAATTTTTTTCTTTTGGTCACAGGTGACTGGCCAGGACCTGAAAATGCCTGGACTAGTCATTGAATGCCTAGTAACCCCATATAGACTGTTCAAGTTGATCTCAGAACGTTTAGACTGATCATTACCACCATGGCCCATTTTACCATCTTATGCTTCTACATGTGGGAGATAACTAGTTGGGATCAAGTTGCAACTGTTGAAATTTTCCCTAACAACCTGGAAATTTATTAAATGGATTGTGTGTGTAGAGAAAGCTCTAAACATGGCTGGCAAATACCCTGGGCTCAATGAAGGACCTCTCCTAGTCCTTGCTACACTCCAAAATCATGTTTTCACACCAACCACACCTTCTTTTTTATCATAAGTTCTACATTGTCTCAGAAAGAGTCCTTCCATGACCTTGTTGTACATACTTAAAGGTAACTAATATGCAAAATGGAAAAAAGAAGTATATTCAAAATAAAAATTGGAAAAATAAGTCCTGGTCACTGTACCAAAATACAATTTAATAATTTACTCTGTGGTACTCAGGTTCTCTGATGAAAAACAGGTAAGTATCAAGATCCACAATAAACACCAGATTCAGGAAATATGATGCAAGTAATAAACTGAATGGAGACAACAAAGAAATGAAGACTGAAAAGTTTGTGTAGACAAAAAAACAACACTCCATTGTAAATGCTGGAATCTCTAGATTACTGACATGAAGGTGAGACACTTTCACGCTACAAAGGACCAGTGAAATGTGTCTCTACTACACTGTTAATTTGGACAAAAGTTCTAGTGCGGCATCTCACAGTTATAAATTACTTATGTCAGTAATCTTTTCCTTTATATATATATATATATATATTTAAAAGAAGTTCAATCCCAGATCATTTTAATTTGAACATACCTTTGTAACTCCCGCAACCTCCTCCATTTTGGTATGACCCACTCCTTATGGAAATAATATGTAGAAACATGGCCAAGTAAGTATGAAATGGTCACCTAAGCTGGGTTGAAGTTCTCAATAAGAAAATACCATCACTCACATGCACATGGAACAAATAATTTTGCTCATACGAGTAATTTATAATAGAGTTTATTAAAAGAAGCAAATACATCCAACCTTGTTTCTTTTAACAACACTCACAGTAAGCACAAGTACTGATTTGTTATGTGCCAGTAAACTGCTCACTTTTTTTTTTCGTAATATTCATTGTTTTGGTTCTCACTGTTTGTTATTTTTTTAATTTTGCACAAAGCTGCTCAAGGAATATCTGCATCAGACATCCCTAATTTGAGTTGGAAAATAGCTAATCAACACTATCCACCAACAACTCTTGGGCCAATATTTTAACAATGAAAAGTGGGATTGACTGTCATGTTACAGTGCCCTCCATGGTTGAAACTGTGTGACAGTTTCAAACTCATGACCTACAGATTGTGAGATGAGCACCCTAATTATTTAATGGTTTTAATGAAACAACTAGATTAAACAAGCAATTATATTAAAACATTTCAAAATTGGAAACTTACCTCAGATGTTTTTTTTTTGCTTTCCATTCCATCAAATGATAAAAAGATAACCTGAGGCAGATACCAATGATAACACATCAGCCCAAAAAAAAAAAAGCATTTGCATATATTTATCCTTATTCACCAATGCAAGTTTATTATTGTATTTATAAACTGTTCACAAGGATGTTAACAAGCTGTTTAATACCAGCATGAAATTTTGAAACAATCTAATTATGTCTGAATGAGGCTACATTCATCCCTGCATTACAAAATGGTAAAATACAAGTTTTTAAACTGTTACAATTTTGTAACTATGATTTTTAGCTATGAAGCATGGAAATTCTGTGAATTTCCCCCTTTTTAACTTAGAAATTTAATATATTATTCATCTATATTCAGGTAAAGTTTGTACAGGTGTTCGACTATCAGTAACAACTTTACTTGAACTTCAGTTATAGCCTATATTCAACATGACCCTAGGAACTCCTTAATTCTGGTTGAAGGGCAGTGTTAAATCATTTGTATCTTCCCACCAAGTTGTTCCAGGTGGTGCTGGGAGTAGTTCTCATTAAATAGTTCATTTAAGTTGATAGCTATGTTGTTAACATTGGTCAGATCAGGGTTATTTTAATGCATCTTAAGAAATTTCAGAAACTTGTAATTGTACTATATTCTTGCTCCCTGTTGTTTCAGATTTCAAATATGTGGCTAGAAAAACCAGGAATTCTTATTAAAGTAATTATGTAGTATTCAAATGCAATTAAATAGCCAAAGGTGATAAGAATTTGTACTTCTGTAAAACTACAATTTATCAATACACGTTTCTTGTGTATGTTGCATATACCGTTTAAGTCTTTTTATTTATAGAGTTGTTTCTTATTAATATTCAGTGCCTCTCATTTTTACAGTATTTAACATGACACATTAAGTTACATGTTGGTGCATGATCACAATTTGTCATATGGATTTTAAAAATGTGCTTCTCTGTTGTCTCCTGTAGTAAAAAAAAAAAGCCAAGTGTTTGAAAAATGGAAATGTACCATAGGAAGTAAAACTTGTGGTAAGAGAAAAGCTTTGATTTGGTAAGCTTAATGAAGCTAGGAGAAATTATTTCCTGTATATGGTTACAATCCCCATGACCTTGCAACACAGTCAGAATTAAAATGTGGCTTAAGACATTTCAAACAATGCTAGTATACTCTTTTGATGAAGAGAGCAGGAGAGATGAAGTGACATTGAGCCTTATTGCAGAGTCAAATAATGCAACAAGTATTGACAGAATGTTAGTAGCATCAAGCATATAGGTAGAACTTTGAACTTGGTTACTCAGTCTGCTCATCTGTAAATGTGTCAACTGTGGGTATATATTCTTACTGCCAGTCCAGCAGTGGTGATACAAAACAAATTGACTTGCCAGTATTCAAAGTGGCTGCCTAAGAAAATCTGCATTGGGTCTTGAAGCAAGTTTGTCAAGTTTTGGTCTGGAAAGCATGGACTCTAGGATAAACAATGTATGTCACTTGAGATTCAATAAAATGGTTAGAGCAGTTCGGAGCTCAGATGATCTACAGTTTTAAGGTATTTATACCCTTTACTTTCAGAGCTACTGAGTGGTATAATATCTATGGTATATTTTGAGTAAATACTCAACCCCTCTAGTGCATTGTTAAGGCATAATAAGTATAGTGCAGATTCACAGTACTCTCTAGATAGATAAGTATGCAAACTTAGGTTTTTCAGATAACATACTAGCATACTGATGGTTGATAATGGTTGGAGACGGTTTGAATGGGTAATGAAGAAAAAATTTAATATAAGTTTAACGTAACAGCAAATGTACAGCATTTCAACAAGGTTTTGTCGTCATCAGGAACCAAATTTTTTCTTCATTACCCATTCAAGCCGTCTCCAACCATTATTAGTCTCAAAGTGGGTTCCTCATCATCGAATTTGAATACTGATGGTTGGTTTTCAATGCTGATAATAGCTGGAGACTCTGACATATAAGTAAGTTAAAAGAACTCTGCAATCCTTGCTTTCTGAGCACTAAGTTAAATCGTTAGATGTATATGTATATTCACAGAACCTTCCTGGGTGATCTTGCTTCTACGCATATGTGGAAATGTTGGATTATACTTGCGGGTTAGCACTAGTCTTCTTGAAGTGTAGTATGGGAGATGTAACTTAACACATGAGAAACTAACGGGTACTGTATAAATTTTCATAAGATATGTATCATTTTGCTAGATTCTGTCTTTCTTTTTTTCCACGTTTATCCAAGATAATGGCTGTTCATAACTCCTACATGACAGGCATGGTGAGAAACGACTGGCACTGGTTGTCAGGTTTATCATTGTCAACTCTTTGGGTTGATACAAGTATGTACATTGGTACATATGTATCTTACCTCATATGTGTGTGTGTCTATTCATTATATGCATAAGCCTGAATATAGATGAGCATAATTTTGCAAGCAGTATAGAATATGGCTTAAATATTGAGATTTGTTTTTGTTTGTTAAATACCACAGTAATTTGCTTATATTACATTGAAACATAATGTGGGATGCCCTGTATTTGGTTGATATTGTGTAAATATGTTTGGTTTTTCAAACTAAAGTAGTTGTAAGTACATATGTTGTCACTACACAAATAATTTTACAGTAGAATGTGCATCATATTAGTAGTAGAACACGATGGATCTTTTGCTCTTAATTGTGACAAAGAAATTTCCTTGATTTAAATATATGTGGGTTTCATAGTGATATCTGAAGTACAATAAAGCCTGAAACTTACTTTCTTGAGCATCAGATCCCATTAAGATGCAGTGTACTTGTGTGGTTATTGATTTCATGGAATTTGTTGAAGTTTGGCACTGAAATCACAGGCTGAGCAGAGATTACTTTATAAATATCTCAGTTTTATGTTGGCTAAATGAGTATAACATATTTAGTTATTTATTCAAATTGTAATAAATTTGTTTCAAAAGCATGTTGGAGTTGAATTCTGTGAAGTTCCTTAGGATGAGGGTCAAACTCTTTCTCTGATATGGGTAACCACTCTACAGTCCTTGCTTCCCCAGTAAACAGGGCACTCTGCTATTCTGTTATTAGACACTGGTAGGAGATATCACATTCTTGGAATGTTAGTCAGATCTAAAAAATTTGCTGCAGCACCAACATATGCCTAGTCTGATGACCCTAAAAGCCTACTGGAGTGCACAATTGGTAATACTGGGCCAGCATCTGTTAAAGAAGATTTCACTCTTGATTATTCTAGACTTTCAATAATGTAACTTAGGCCACTATCTAGTGTTCAGTAGCTGTTCAAAAGACAGTAAAATTAAAATTAGTCAATAAACTGTTTTTGAGTTTGTTAAATGTTCTGTTAAGTCTTTTCCTGTGCATTTGATTAATCTCTTTTAAGCTTTACTAAATTAGCAAATCCAAAATCTCCAGCTTTTGCACTACCTAATACCCATTGGCCAATTGTATTTTGGAATTCTACAGCTACTGTTTTTAGTTATTTTATAAATCTATCATTTTTACATGTTAGTGAAAAAAATCCCTCTGACATCAAAACAATCAAGGTTAGTCTTGGATGTTTACATGTAGGCAAGGCATATTTTATAATTGTAATGCAAGTCTTTTGAAACATTCAAAGAGATTGATTATTAATGAAATATTCATTATGACATTACTAGGGGAAATATTTATGTTGTAAAGTTGAAAAATTTGAATAATTTATAATTATATTTTTGTAAAACAAATTTCATTACTTAACAAAAAGTGCTTTGTGTAGATTGCTTTAATATATACATGACAAAGTAGGAGGAAAAGTAATAGTTTAAACCTAAGTAGAATAATTTCACTTCAGTATAATTTATGTCAACTGGTAGATTAATGGTAAACTTGGAGAATGAGGCCCATAATGGACACAGCACAGATAATCCATTGTATAAAAACAAACATGACTGTCATTTTTACAGTTATTTTACACTATTTTGTGTTAAGTACAAAGTTGCATGATGGGCTATTTCTGCTCTGTTCATCATGGGTAGATACTACAACCCAATATCTGTATGACAAGCCCTCAGACTTATTGTTGAGCTATCAGTGGAAGGAGGTTTGCAGCTAAGAGAAATACTCAAACCTATGTTAATATATATATGTATTAAAATTATTAGTTATCAACATTCATAGGTCATAAAATTAATAATCATAAAGTATTCTTATGCCTCCCACATTTTAAGAATGTCTAAAAACTTAAAAAGTTATTATGCTTATAATCCATAAACACACAATGCTACACAAAGTTTATATCTTTTTAATTTAATACTTCTAAAGAAAGACACTTGGTATTAAAAATAAGAAATTGTGTACTACATAAAATTGTCAAATTCATTGGTAAACAAAGTGCAACTTTGAAGGCTTGGATAGTTATTTTTTGTCATAAGGACAGCTAAATTTAGTTTAAAGTTTTGTTTCATGAATGACTTTTCCATTTACTTCAGATGATCACAATGTACACTACCTCGGCAAATATTGTAAATGTTATGAATAATATACTGTCCTGTTCATTTTCACTGATACCAAGGTTCACATACCAGATTCCAGTATAAAAACCAGAAAGTGTATGTGGTTTTGACCATAGAATATTGATCATGAAATGTGGCTAAATTCCTCTTACTCTCGTTATCTACTGTTATAGATCACTTCCCTTTCATGCCACATGTGCATTATATAAAGGTGATTAGTGAACTTTTCCACTAGAAAGTCAATAGATACCTGGAAAATATTCCCTCTTTAATGTTTTGATTGACTTAGTGATGTGGTAGCACATACACAATGAAAGGGATGGCATTATATATAGTTCTATATAATGCTATGTTCTCTCTGTCTGGAATAGATTTTCAAACAAACAGTCTTCTTATTCATATGTGAATATCTTTTAGGTCTAGCAGAAAATCCAGTGAAGCGCTTATTTTCTTTGTGATTGTTTTGTGTTAAATAAAGATTACCTTCACAGTGTTTGTAACACTGTCTCTCATTTGTTTTTTTACCACAACTCGTAAGACCAAGAGAGTACAGACTTACATTATATAACATTTTCTGTTTGAATCTAGCTATTATGGTCACTACCTGATTTATCAGAGGGAAGCAATTTAACCACAGTTGCATGGATTCACCCTCATGAAATGGGAATTTGTGTACATTTCTCCACATAAACACTGATCAATTTTAAGTTACTTTCTTTAGTAAAGCTTCACTAAACCTGTTTACACTATTTTTAATAAGAAATATAATAATACAGAACTTTGAGTTGCATTTCAGTATAGAGGGAGATAAGATAACTTACTTTAAGCATTTCAAAATGACACATCTCTATTCACAGATATTATAAAATTAATTTGGTTCAGTCCAGCTTTTTTCTTAATGCTACAAGGAAAAATATTTCTTTAGTTTATTAGTTTTACATAAATGGATTATCAACCATATTACTTTTTAGCAGTGTTTTTATTTTCTAAGTTAAAGAAAAAGAAGATAAAAACAATTAAACTTCTTTCACACTTTGTTAATTTCAGTAAGTATTATTATAACATAAAATTTTGTTGTCAAATATAAATGATCTGGATTGCATGTGTGGTAGACTCATGTACACTTTCAGGTAGTATCTGCAAATAGCCAAAGGCTCATCCAGAAAATATATCACAGAGTGAGTCTGAATTCTGACTTTGATCAAGCTTGGAGTAAGAAACAGACTGTACACAATGCAAACAAGATAAGAAACTGTCTTCATTCAGAAAAATAATCAAATTGACAAGTGCACTGGATAGAACACAGAACTCTGATTGATTTTTTTGTTTGTTGTTGAACACAAAGCTACCCAATGGGCTATCTATGCTCTACCCACCATGATAGTGAATTCCAATACTTAGCAATATAGGCCCTCTGACTTGCTGCCGAGTCAGCAGGGGTCCACATTTACTGAAGGTAAAAGATCAAAGCTTCCTTGGGACATATTGAAAAGATATCGATCTGTTCCAAACTAAAAGAGCATAGCATTACATATGAGAATCTGTAGTGCCATCCCACTCAGTGCAAATGCACATTACAGATTGTCATTCTAATAGAAAAATGAGAAAGGTTATGTTGTCAAAGTACTATCTGAGCTACTAGTGGGAAATGTCACTGTCAAACTTTATATAATGTATTCTATTCTACAGAAATATTTTCCATGAAAAAGCACATTTGAGCCCAACAAAGGCAATGGACCCATAACAATAGGTAACTAGAGTAAAAAGAACTGACCAACATCAATATGAAAATCAATCCTTATTTATAAAAACAATCAAATTGCCAAATGTACTGAACAAAATGCAGAACTTTTACTGATTTGTTTGTTTATTGTTGAGCACAAAACTAAACAATGGGCTATCTATGCTCTACCCACCATGGTATTGGATACCAATTTTTAACAATATAAGCCCTCTGACTTACTTCCAAGTCACCAAGGATCTACCTTTACTGTAGGTAAAAGATCAAAGCTACCGCGGGACATACTGAGAAGATATTGATCTGTTCCCCAGACTTAGAAGGCATAGCATTACATATGAGAATCTGTAGTGCCATCCCACTCAGTGCAAATGCACATTACAAATTGTTATTCTAATAGAAAAATTAGAAAGGTTATGTTGTCAAAGTACTATCTGAGCTACTAGTGGGAAATATCACTGTTAGCCTTTACATAATGTATTCTACTCTACAGAAATATTTTCCATGAGAAAGCAAACATGAGCCCAACAAAAAGCAATAACCCATAACAATAGGTAATAACTAGAGTAAAGGGAACTTACCCACACTTTTTGACCAAAATTATGTTGTTAAACTTGCATAATAAACATCTTTGTGTGAAAAATTCTGAAAAAACTAGTTATGCTTCAGCATACTACATGCACATTAATTTAATGTGAGTGTGTACTAATTACTGATATTTTAAGCAATACTCTTACTAAAAGATTGGGTTATTTATATTCAACAATTACAAAGATTTTCTTTTATAAATATTTTTGAAGGATAATGGCAATCTATAAAAACAAATGTTTTTGTAACCTAAAAAATCCTTGTTAGTTAACATTATTTGTCAATGAACTAATATTTTACTCTAAAATAAGGTTTGTTTGTTTTGAATTTTGCACAAAGCTATACAAGGGCTATCTGTCCCTAATTTAGCAGTGAAAGACTTGAGGGAAGGTAGCTAGTCATCATCACCAACTCTTGGGCTACTCTTTTACCAATAAATTGTGGAATTGACTGTCACATTATAATGCCCCTATGGCTGAAAGGGCAAGCATGTTTGGTGTGACAGGGATTCGAGCCCTCAGACTGATAGTCAAGCACCCTAACCACCTGGCCATGCCAGGACCAAAAGATAAGGAGAGTTAAGAACAATAAATTTTGGTTATGACAAAGAGACAATTTTCTATATTCTAGTTGTGATAAGGCATGAATAATATAAATAAACAATGTTAATGGCATCCTTAGTTTATTTTTATAAAACAAGTGTCTGGTAACCCATCATGTGATCTAATATAGTCACTTGGTGCTTCACATTTTTCACACTAATAAGTAATCAAAAAATGTTTGTTTGTAAAGCAATATGGCAACCTTGGGCACTGTGATAAGCTTAAAAGAAGAAAATCAATGAGTTGCTGAAGAAATATCACTCTGTCCACTACCAGAATTGTTACCAATTTATCAACACTGCTTAGAGATGAGTCACATGTTTTACATGTAAAGTGGCTTGTTCAATCAGATTCAAGTCTATTCACTCAATATGCTCTTCAAGGAACTTGCTAAACAGTTGAGCACATTGGGTGTTTTTATTTTTGTTCTCATTTATGAGAAGGAAATTATGACCACGCATAAAAGTTGTAAGACTGCATCTGTATATCATATGTCAAACATAGTGCCATATTGTATGTAGCATGTAACTGTTGGTGTGGCCACTTTCGTGAAATTGGAGCTGGATCTGCTTCAGGGTACTCTTCAATTTTGTATATCTTGCCTATGGCTGCAACGTGAAGTGTGATTCATTGTGGGCAAGACAACTGCCCACAAGTCATCTGACCAATCCATGTTCTTGACACTCCTGAAGACAAGCTGTTTCGTAATAATGAGTTAGAGAAACCATGCCATTGGTCATCATGTATAAAGGCAACTCTTATGAAATTTATTTCTGATCATTTGCTGCTCTAAACTGTTAATTCAGTTGACAAGCTAAAGATTTACAGTTGCTTCAAGCCCATACTGTCAAATAGTCTTCTTACAAGGTTGTTGAACAGGCCATCCGTTAATTGTATTGGTGTCCTGAAAGTGAGTCCACATCCTACTAATCACACTTTGTGAAACTTATAGCCATTCTATATTGGCTTGGAATGTTTTACCAACTTCTAGCCAACCAAAAAAGAAATGCTCATATGTGTTTGTTAGGTATCCCAGCAGTTTCACTATCAATATGAATCTCTTTAACATATACTGTATTCTTCACTATTATACACCAATAAAGTATTCATGTCAGACTACTTGACACTTACTGTGCATACAAAAACAAACTCAGGGATGTCACTGAAATTATTTAATACTCATGCCTTTTCATAGCTAGAACATAAAAAACTTTGATTCTCTGTTAATTGTTTTGAGCTTTTTATTTGTTTAAGCAATTTACTGATTTCATATGAAGTGGCTCTGAAATGGGAACAATGTTTTTGTACCTCAAAGAAAATATAAAATCTTAATATTTGTAAAAAAGAAAAAAAACTTTATTCAGAATTGCTCTAATAATACATTATTAAGCCACAAAGATGAAAACATTACTCTTCATACAAAAGAAATCAATATGAACCCACAAGAAAGTCGTTATTTCTTCAAAGTTTTTCTTATTAGTGCCATTCTCTGTAATAAAAATATAAAAAAAATTACTTAACACGTAATACATTTAAAACAATCTATACTTATGATAGTAAATAATAAAATGCCTGAGGCAGCATGATTCTGTTACTATAAAACTGATCTCTGTAAACAGTATGAAAACCTAATAACTTAAGGTAAACTATACTTATACTATCTACTTCACATGAAACTACTAAGAATAACTTACTTGAGGTGAGCATAAGATAATTTTTAATTTCATTCTAATGAAATTACCACCAACACTTAAACTTAACCCCAATTTTTTATTATTATTTCCAATTGGGGGGGGGGGGACTACTCTTTGAAAATACCAAGTTTTTGTACATATATATTAGTAGTCTGTTTTGGGTTAATACACTATTGTTACTGTGTAACCTTGAAAAATGTTTCGTGTCTGCTGGGCCCGATATAAAATAATGTAGCCCCACAAATTTGATAAACACAAAAGTGGTATTTAATTACAAACAGATTGGTAAATATGGTTTACAAAAGCAATCAGGAATATAAAAACACCCTTTATATAATTAGTGCAATTGCAGAATATTTTAAAAACAAATTTCATTGTTATTTGTCATAGTTCAACAGTTATATATTTCAAAAAATACTTAATGGTGTATTACAATTTAATACAATTTTCAGTGGAAATGATGGTTCACAGTACACTCACATAATGATGGAATTTTACCAAGCAAGTGAAGTTCAGTGAGTGAAAGACAATAATCTTATAAATGTAGTTTCTATTGTCTCACACAAGCATTAAAGTTATGATCATACTAAATAACCTTTTGGTTTTAAATGCAATTAAGCAAGCATTCACACAAAAGGAAGCATTAGTAATAGAGTACTTTTGAGTGGAGTTCTGAGAAATTTACAATAAATTTAAAGCAAACAATATTTTTTCCTGGAGTCCTAACTATATATATATATATGTGCAACATACAAAAAAAAAATTAATGAAAATAATTATTGGAATATACAAAGGATGCACATATACGTGAGTCACAAACAAGTAATGACAGTAAATTTATAAATGGTACAAAACATTAAAAAAAAAAAAATCAAAGGTGAATAAGTTGTACAATTCATACTACTTTCCACAAATCAAAAGTTGATGAAACAACTTTTGACCTCAGATTTTACAAACAACTATACAGCCTTGTACTGTGACCTTGTGTGTTTTGAGTGTTCCATTGGTCTCTAACATTAAGATATTTTTCCTCAAAACTGCTCTATTCTCATGATCATTGTCTTCCTGGAAAATGAAACCCAACCTGACACGTAATGTTTCTGAGCAACTAACAAGGTAGATCAGAATCTGCCCTACCTGCCAATATGCAGGGTGTGCTATCAATATTATGTATATCACTGACACTTTTGGCTGAGATGCAGTCCCAAACATGTCATGTTTTACTGGATGTTGAACATTGACTGTGATAAGTTTCTCCTCTCTGCCATCAAATGAACTATTGCTGATTGTTGCTGAACAATTCAAACTTAGAGTCATCTGTATGGAGCACACATCTCCAGCTTTGTTCATTCTACTGTTTGTAGTCTGATGGCACTTTCAATCCTTTTTTTGGTTAATTCTTCTGAGAAGCAGATTTTGAACAGCTACACATCCACAGAACTCACTTCATTTAATGTGTATCTTACTGTTGTCGAGGTAACATTCATACCTGTATGTACAGCATCCATCTCTTATATCTAAAATGTATTTCCAATAATACTTACCTCTCTCCTCACATTTATAGCTATTACTCAACTGCCAGGGTTTCTTCTTTGCCATCTAACATTGGTCTCATTTTTTATCACTTGCTCCAGTCTTTTATACCCCACTGAATTGCCCTTGGCAATATTTATCTCGTGACTCTCCACCTACGTTAATGTGCCCTCTATTGTGGTTCTGTACATAAGCACCTCATTCAGATAATGTTATCACTTTTTCAAGATTGACTTAATTCCAGTCTCTAACATTGGCTCTTAGTGGGGAAGAAGGGTGGGAGAGTGTGGAAGGAGATAAGTATTACTGGAAATACATTTTTGACTTAAGAAAATGTTAACTTCACAACATACCTCCTCTCACACTACAGCTAGAATTGTTAAGGTGGAGAGGCTGGTGAGAGCATTATCCATACAGAAAGTGTCTGCATAGATCATGAGTGTGTAAATAGAAGGTTGGCACCGTAGTAGGGGAACTGCATTACATCCAGAACAGATAGCCAAGGTTCCACTATTCAGGGTTGGAACTAAAGGACCATGATCCCTATATATATACACATAGACACACACACACACATTAAAGAGCCACCAGAACAACAATGAGAAAGTAAGCAACACTTAAGTGGACAAACATTCTCCTCAACCTGAAGAAGTCTGAAAGGCAACACCATAGGCTCGGAATGATTGGATCGTGTATGCCATATTCAATATGAGGAAACAGAACTCCTCTGGTCTGGAATTATGAACACTCATCCTCACTACCCAACTGTGTAGACAAGCTAAGTTCCCCTTGCCCCCAGAATTATGGGGAGGACGTGGAACAACTGTGCTCAACCAAGGACCCAAGATGGGACCACTGTGTTCAGAATTACAAGGAGACAGTGGACACTCTTCCATAAAGAATGTACTGAACCAATACTGATCAAAAGGAAGGGTCAAGCTCAACCAAACCAGATAGCCGAGCATCAAATCTGAACCAGTATTACAAGTAGGCTGGTGCCATTCCTATTTACATCTGGGAAAAAACATCCAGGGACCCAGGTAGGAGGGCCCCCAACTTCACCCTCTTCTCAAATAGTAGAGGAATTCACTCAACACTCTGGAGGAAAAGCATCTGTCCACCACCCAAGTGACTGGAAACTGAGTGTGGTAAGGACTTCTTAGCTCCATTAGTAGAATCTGGGGGGTAATACACATTGGGGAGCCCCGAGAAACAGTGCTTTGAAAACAGTGCAATATGCAGGACCACCATATGCTTTACTTATGATAGTCCATGAGTGGTGGTCCAGCATAGTACAGTAATACCACCTGGTCAGCCTCTAGGTGGTCATATGGAACACCTCATTTTTACAAAGCATGTTGCAACCTGTACAAAGTATTATAATTAGTGGTTGCTAGTGAGGATTGGTTGGAAAAAAGCACAACTGCCTGGGCAGCACTCGCCACAGAGTGGGATCTTATGCAAACAAAGTAAAGGACCCTGAAAGGTGACAATGAAAATACTCACCCCTCTGTATAATTTAATAGAAATGGTTAAGATAGCTACAGGGAGTAGGCAAAAACCCTTAGATGAAGATACTGCCAAATCATGCAAATGCAAGATAAAAGTATTGGGGGAGGTCCACATACCAGTCTGCACAATGTCCTCCAGCAGGCAATTCAACTAAGCTGCTAAAGACATAAAAATGTGACAAATCTGACAATATGTGACTTGCAGAAAATTCCTCACCTTCAAAGAGAACCCAGAATAAAAAGTCATTGTCTAGCATCTCTAAAAACATTAGTGCAGGTAACAAAACCTTCAAGACTCTCACTGAACAGGACCATAATCAAAATCTGATCTGACACACAAGTGAGAAATAGTGATCAAATGAAATGGTGAAAAGGATTTATTCCATTTCCTATCTGACAGCATCTTGGGTAAGAAGAACCAGTCTGAGGATGTAGAGTGAATGAGAAATTGGTCTATGGATAAACAGTACAAATCCCTTTGACAGGCAATGTCTGTAGATCAGCAGTTACAAAAAAAAACCTTCAGGTAAAGGGGATAGATACATGGCATATAAGAGTCAGGTCACAAACAGGTGTAGAGAAAGAACACATAACCTGAATCTCCCTGGAGTGGATAATTTAGGACCAATTACCCAAAATGATGCAAGGAATCTGGAGAGTACTGGGGTCTCAAAAATATGAAGTTGCAATAATTGAATGGTAGTCTATAAGGCCACCATAAACAATGGCAATTGTGGAAGATGCAAAAATCTCTGTCAAAGAGCCAAGTCCAAAATGACCACTGACTCCTCTCAATACAACATTGCCGATACGCATGTCATTACCTTTGAGAAAAGTGACTTTTGGACAAAGCAGAAACTGAACCAGATACATGTCAGTCATAGAAATTAAACCCCAATGCCGTGTGAAAGATCATGGCTGCCTCCAAGGAGAGAGCCGAAAAAGAAGTGGATGAGTTGGATACACTGGAAAGGACCACAGAAACAGAAACCCAGCTGTAACTGCCAATCTGGTGCAATCAACAGGATCTGACAATGAGTTGGAACAAATTATATTCTGTACCCTGGATAACATATGAAGTGGAGAGAATTTTGAGAGTGGTAATCCCGTCCTGTCCAGATGGAATGCATCTATTGCCAAGGTCCAAGGATGAGGTATTGGAGACCAAAATTCCAGTAGTTGGGTGATTGAATGAGAGGCCAATCCACCAATTAGAGTTGCAAAATGAGAGGCAATCCAACTGAACCTTGCAATGAATCATCTATTCTGTCGGTATAATCTGCTTGGAGTGAGACAATGGAC